>NW_026110541.1:577500-768666 GCF_024679095.1 Eriocheir sinensis
AATACACATAGATTAATCAAATTTGTATTAAAATTAATATACAAAATGCACATACAATAAGGTAAGTTTGTATTAAAAAAATGTGCAAAATACACATGAAAAATGTAAATTTGTTTCAAGATATATATACGAATACACATAAAATAACGCAGATTTCTATAGAAATATATATACAAAATATACTTGAAATAATGTAAATACGTATAAAAATATATTTACAAAATACACATTAAATAATGTTAATTCATGTCAAAATAAATAAACAAAATATCATAAAAAGAATGTGTATTTGTATGAAAATAGATATACAAAATACACATAAAATAGCCTAAAATTGTATAAAACTATATACAAAAATACACAAAAATAATTTAAACTTGTATGAAAATAAATATACAAAAAACATAAAATTAGGTAAATTTGTATTGAAATACATATACAAAATACACATAAAATAATGTAAATTTGAATGAAAATATATAAACTTATAGACTTAAAATAACGTAAATTTGTATCAAATATATATACAAAAAACACATTAAATAATGTAAATATGTATAAAAAAATATATACAAAACACAAATAAAATAATGTAAAATCGTATCAAAATAAATACAGAAAATATTAATAAAATAATATAAATTTGTATGAAAATTAAGATGCAAAATACCTATAAAATAACGCATTTTTTATAAAAATATATATACGAAAAAACATAAAATATTTGATTTTGTATTAAAATACATAGATATACAAAATACAAATAAAATAAGCTAAATTTGAATCGAAATATATATACAAAATACATAAAATAATGTAAATTTGTATCAAAATACTAATATAAATACATATATAATAACGTAAATTTGTATAAAAATATATAAACAAAATACACATTAAATAATGTAAATACATATAAAAAAAGTAGAAAATACACAAATAATCATGTAATTCGTATCAAAATAAATAGACAAAATACCAATAAAATAATGTAAATTTCTATGAGAAAACATATACAAAATACACATAATTAACGCAAATATCAATAAAAATATATATAATATAATATATTTTTATACATATTTAAAATATTTTATGTATATTTTGTATATATATTTTGTCCAAATTTACGTTATTTTATATGTGTTTGTTTATATATTTTCATACAAATTTACATTATTTTATGAGTTATGTATATGTATTTCAATACAAATTTGCCTAAATTTATGTGTATTTTGCATATCTATTTTCAAACAAATTTAAATTATTTTTGTGTATTTTTGTATATATTTTTATACAAATTTTAGTTATTTCATGTTTTTTGTATATATATTTTCCTACAAATATACATTCTTTTATTGGACTTTTGTGTATTTAATTTTGTACGAATTTACATTATTTTATGTGTATTTTGTATATATATTTTTCTACGTATTTAAATTATTTTATGTGTATTTTATATATACATTTTCATAAAAATTTACGTTATTTTATTGTGTGTATTCGTATATATTTTGAAACAAATTTTATACAAATTTATGTTATTTTCTGTGTATTTGTATATATATTTTCATACAAATTTATATTATTTCATGTGTATTCTTACATATATTTTATTACAAATTTACCTTATTTTATGTTTATTTTGTATATTTATTTCATTCAATTTTAAATTATTTAATGTGTATATTTGTATTTGTATTTAGGGTATTTTATGTGTGTTTTCTATATATATTTTCATCCAAAATTATATTATTTTATTGTTATTTTCTTAATTTAACTCGATACGAGTTTAGATTATTTCATAGGTATTTTGTATACATATTTTTATACTCATTTATATTATCTAATGTGTGTTTTGTATATATTTTTTTATGCAAACTAATTTTATGTGCATTTTTGTACATATATATTTTTATAGAAACTTTAAACGTTATTTTATGTGTATTTTGTATATGTTTTCTCAAACAAATTTACATTATTTAATTAGTTTTTTGTTTATTTATTTTGATACGAATGACTTGATTATTTGTGTATTTTGTAAATATTTTTTATACGTATTTACATTACTTAATGTGTATTTTGTTTATACATTTTTTTTACAAATTTACGTTATTATATGTGTATTTGTTAAAAATATTTTGAAACGAATTTACTTTATTTTATGTATTTTGTATATATATTTCAATTCAAATTTAGCTTATTTTGTGTTTTTTGTATATCTATTTTCATACAAATTTAATTACTTCTATGTATTTTTGTATATAGTTTTATACAAATTTACTTTATTTTATGTACATTTTGTATATTTATATTTATACAAATACACATTCTCTTATTGGTATTTTGTTTATTTATATTTATACGAGTTTACATTATTTTATGTGTATTTTGTATACATTTTTGATTCGTATTTACTTAATTTTATTTGTATTTTGTATATATATATTTATAGAAATCTACGTTATATTATGTGTATTCGTATATATATTTTGAAACAAATTTTCATTGTTTTATATGTATTTTGCATATCTATTTCAATACAAATTTACCTTATTGTATGTACATTTTGTATATTTATTTTAATACAAATTCAAATATTTTATGTGTATTTTTGTATATATAATTTTATAAAAAATGCGTTATTTTATAGGTATTTTGCATCTTAGTTTTCATACAAATGTACATTATTTTATTATTATTCTGTGTATATATTTTGATACGATTTTATATTATACTATTTGTGTTTTGTATATATTTTTTTATACATATTTTCATTATTTAATGTGTATTTTTATATATATTTTATACAAATTAACGTTATTTTAAGTGTATTTGTTTATATAATTTCATTCAAATTTACATTATTTTAACTGTATTTTGTATATGTATTTAAATACTAATTTAACTAATTTTATGTGTATTTTGTATGTTTATTTTCATACAAATTTAAATTATTTTTGTTTTGTTTTTGTATATACATATAGAGGAAATTTCTATGAAAATATATATTCAAAATACATATAAAATTATGTAAATAAGTATAAAAATATATATATCATATACACCTAAAAAAATGAAAATTCGTATCAAAATAAATAAACAAAATTCCGATAAAAGAACGTATATTTGTAGGAAAATAAATATACAAAATACACATAAAATTACGAAAATTTGAATAAAAATATATACAAAAAAACAAAACAAAAATTCAATTTGTATGAAAATAGATATACAAAATACACATATAATTAGTTAAATTTGTATTTAAATATATGTACAAAATACACATAAAATAATGTAAATTTGTACGTTCTTTTATCGGAATTTTGTTTATTGATTTTGATAAGAATTTTCATTATTTTAGGTGTATTTGATATATATATATATATATATATATATATATATATATATATATATATATATATATATATATATATATATATATATATATATATATATATATATATATATATACATATATATATATATACCATTTTACGTTAATCTGTGTATTTTGTATACATATTTTTTGACATATTTACATTATTTAATGTATATATTGTACATATATTTTATGGAAATTTACGTTATCTTATGTGTATTTGTTTATATAGTTTCATACAAATTTACATTATTTTATGTGTATTTTGTATATGTATTACAAAAAAAAATTGCCTAATTTCATGTGTATTTTGCATATCTATTTTCAAACAAATTTTAATTATTTTTTTGTATTTTTGTATATATTTTTATACAAATTTTTGTTATTTTATTTGTATTTTGTATATATATTTTCCTACAAATATACATTAATTTAGAGGAAATTTTGTTTATTTATTTTGATACGAATTTACATTATTTTATGTGTATATTGTATATATATTTATCTATGTATTTACATTATTTAATGTGTATTTTGTATATATATTTTCATATATGTACATATAAAATAATACAAATCTAATTATTCTATGTGTATTTTTGTATATGTATTTTCATATTTTCTATATATATTTCATACAAATGAACGTTATTTTATGTGAATTTGTTTTCATTTCATACAAATTTACATTATTTTATGTGTATTTTGTACATGTATTTAAATGCAAATTTAACTAATTATATGTGTATTATGTGTATCTATTTTCATACAAATCGAAATTAATTTTGTGTATTTTAGTATATATTTTTATTCAAATTTTCGTAATTTTATGTGTATTTTGTATATTTATTTTCCTACAAATATACGTTCTTTTATCGGAATTTTGTTTATTTATTTTGATACGAATTTTCATTATTTTAGGTGTATTTGATATATATATTTATACTTATTTACATAATTTTATATGTATTTTGAATATATATTTTCATAGAAATTTACTCTATATGTATATAAAAAACAAAACAAAAATAATTTAAATTTGTATGAAAATAAATATACAAAATACACATAAAATTAGGTAAATTTGTAATAAAATACATATACAAAATACACTTAAAATAATGTAAATTTGAATGAAATTATATAAACAAATACACCCAAAATAACGTTAATTTGTATAAAATATATATATGAAAATACACATTAAATAATGAAAATATGTATAAAAAAAATATATACAAAACACAAATAGTATAATATAAAATCGTATCAAAATATATACACAGAATATTAATAAAATAATGTACATTTGTATGAAAACTAAGATGCAAAATACCTATAAAATAACGCATTTTTTATAAAAATTATATACCAAAATACACATAAAATATTTGAATTTGTATTAAAATAAATATACAAAATGCACATACAATAAGGTAAATTTGTATTGAAATAGATATGCAAAATACATATAAAACAATGTAAATTTGTTTAAAAATATATATACGAATACACATAAAATAACGTAGATTTCTATAAATATATATATACAAAATACAAATAAAATTAAGTAAATACGAATCAAAAATGTATACAAAATACACATAAAATAATGTAAATTCGTATAAATATAAATAAACAAAATACCAATCAGAGAATGTGTATTTGTATAAATATAAATATACAAAATGCACATAAAATAACGTAAATTTGTATAAAACTATATACAAAAATACACAGAAGTATTTAAATTTGTATGAAAATAGATATACAAAATACACACAAAATAAGCTAAATTTGAATTGAAATATATATACAAAATACATAAAATAAAGTAAATTCGTTTCAAAATATTTTTAACAAATACACATATAATAACGTAAATTTGTAAAAAAATATATAAACAAAATACACATTAAGTAATGCAAATACGTATCAAAATCATTCATTCATTCGTATCAAAATAAATAAACAAAAAACTAGTTAAATAATGTAAATTTGTATGAGAAAACATATACAAAATTCACATAAAATAACGTTTTAAGTTTCTATAAAAATATATGTACAAAAATACACATAAAAATTTACTTTATTTATATGTATTTTGTACATGTATTTAAAGACAAATCTAACTAATTATATGTGTATTTTGTATATCTATTTTCAAACAAATTGAAATTATTTTTGTTTTTTTTGTATAAATTTTTATACAAATTTTCGTTACTTTATGTATATTTTGTATATTTATTTTCCTACAATTATACGTTCTTTCATCGGAATTTTGTTTATTTATTTTGATACGAATTTACTTTATTTTAGGTGTATTTGGTATATATATTTTTCACTATTTACATAAGTTTATGTTTATTTTGTATGTATATTTTCATAGAAATTTACTCTATTTTATGTGTATTCGTATATATATTTTGATACAAATTTACATTATTGATGTGTATTTTACATATCTATTTCAATACAAATTTACTTTATTGTATATTTATTTCAATATAAATTTAATTATTTCATGTGTATTTTTGTATATATATTTTTATGCAAATATGCGTTATTATATGGGTATTTTGCATCTTTATTTTTATACAAATTTACATTATTTAATTGGTATTCTCTTTCTTTATTTTGATACGATTTAACATTATTCTATGTGTATTTTGTATATATATTTTTATACATATTTACATTATTTAATGTATATTTTGTATATATATTTTATTCAAATTTACGTTATTTTATGTGTATTTGTTTATATATTTTCATACAAATTTACAGTTTCATACAAATTTACGTTATTTTATGTGTATTTTGTATATGTATTTTCATACAAATACACATTCTTTTATTGATATTTTGTTTATTTATTTTGACACGAATTTACATTATTTAATGTCTATTTTGTATATATATTTTTATACGTATTTACAGCATCTCAAGTGCATTTTGTATATATATTTCTATAGAAATCTACTTTATTTTATGTGTATTTGTATATATATTTTGAAACAAATTTACATTGTCTTATGTGTATTTTGCATATGTAAAAAAAAATAATTACCTTATTGTATGTGCATTTTGTATATTACTTTTAATACAAATTTATTTATTGAAAGTGTATTTTTGTATATATATTTTTTATAAAAAATATGCTTAATTTTATGGGTATTTTGCACCTTTATTTTCATACAAATTTACGTTATTTTATTGATATTCTGTGTATTTATTTTGATACGTTTTTACATTATTCTATGTGTATTTTTTATATATATTTTATACAAATGTACGTTATTTTATGTGTATTTGTTTTAATTTCTTACAAATTTACATTATTTTATGTGTATTTTGTACATGTATTTAAAGACAAATTTAACTAATTATATGTGTATTTTGAATACATATTTTCATACAAATTGAAATTATTTTTCTTTATTTTTGTATATATTTTCATACAAATTCTCGTTATTTCATGTGTATTTTGTATATTTATTTTTCTACAAATATACGTTCTTTTATCTGAATTTTGTTTATTGAGTTTGATGCGAGTTTACCTTATTTTATATATCTATTTTCATACAAATTTAATTACTTCTGTGTATTTTTGTATATAGTTTTATATAAATTTACGTTATTTTATGTGTATTTTGTATATTTATATTTATACAAATACACATTCTTTTATTGGTATTTATTTTTTTTTTGATACGAATTTACATTATTTTATGTGTATTTGTATACATTTTTTTATACGTATTTACTTCATTTTATGTGTATTTTGTATATATATTTTTATAGAAATCTACATTATTTTATGAGTATTCGTATACATATTTTAAAACAAATTTACATTGTTTTATATGTATTTTGCATATCTATTTCAATACAAATTTACCTTATTGTATGTGTTTTTTATATATTTATTTTAATACAAATTTAATTTTTTTATGTGTATTTTGGTATACATATTTTTAAAAATAAAAAAAAGCGTTATTTTATGGGTATTTTGCCTCTTTATTTTCATACAAATTTACATTATTTTATTAATATTCTGTGTATTTATTTTGATACGAATTTACATTATTCTATATGTGTTTTGTATATATTTTTTTACACAAATTTACGTTATTTTAAGTGTATTTTTTTATTTATTTTTATTCAAATTTACATTATTTTATGTGTATTTTGTATATGTATTTCAATACAAATTTACCTAATTCTATGTGTATTTTGTATATTTATTTTCATACAAATTTAAAATATTTTTGTGTATTTTTGTATATAGTTTGATCCAAATTTAGGTTATTTAACGTGTATTTTGAATATCTATTTTCATACAAATACACATTCTTTTATTGATATTTTGATTATTTATTTTGACGCGAATTTATATTATTTAATGTGTATTTTGTATATATATTTTTATACGCATTTACATCATTTCATGTGTATTTTGTATATATATTCCTATAGAAATCAACGTTATTTTATGTTTATTCGTATATATATTTAGAAACAAATTTACACTGTTTTATGTGAATTTTGCGTATTTTTTCAATACAAATTTACCTTATTGTATGTGCATTTTGTATATTAATTTTAATACAAATTTAATTATTCTATGTGTATTTTTGTATATGTATTTTATTTTTTAAATATGCTTTATTTTATGGGTATTTTGCATCTTTGTATTCATACAAATTTAAATTATTTTATTGATATTCTGTGTACTTATTTTGATACGGTTTTACATTATTCTATGTGTATTTTGTATATATATTTTATACAAATATACGTTATTTTATGTGTATTTGTTTTCATTTTATACAAATTTACATAATTTTATGTGTATTTTGTACATGTATTAAAATACAAATATAACTGAATATATGTGTATTACAAATACACATTATTTTATTGGTATTTCGTTTATTTATTCTGATACGAATTTATATTGTTTTATGTGTTTTTTGTATGCATTTTTTTTACGTATTTACTTCATTTTATGTGTATTTTGTATATATATTTTTATAGAAATCTACGTTATTTTATGTGTATTCGTATATATATTTTGAAACAAATTTACATTGTTTTATATGTATTTTGCATATATATTTGAATACAAATTTACCTTATTGTATGGGTTTTTTATATATTTATTTTAATACAAATTTAATTTTTTATATGTATTTTGGTATATATATTTTTATAAATAAAAAAAATGCGTTATTTTATCGGTATTTTGCCTCTTTATTTTCATACAAATTTACATTATTTTATTAATATTTTGTGTATCTATTTTGATACGATTTTACATTATTCTATTTGTGTTTTGTATATATTTTTTTATACAAATTTACGTTATTTTAAGTGTATTTGTTTATGTATTTTCATTCAAATTTACATTATTTTATGTGTATTTTGTATATGTATTTCAATACAAATTTACCTAATTTTATGTGTATTTTGTATATTTATTTTCTTACAAATTTAAAATATTTTTGTGTATTTTTGTATATAGTTTGATGCAAATTTAGGTTATTTTATGTGTATTTTGTATATCCTTTTTCATACAAATACACTTTCTTTTATTGATATTTTGTTTATTTATTTTGACGCGAATTTACATTATTTAATGTGTATTTTGTATATATTTTTATACGTATTTATATCATCTACGTTATTTTATGTGTATTCGTATATATTTTCTGAAGCAAATTTACACTGTTTTATGTGTATTCTGCGTATTTTTTTAACCTTATTGTATATGGATTTTGTATATTAATTTTAATACAAATTTAATTATTCTATGTGTATTTTCTTATATGTATTTAAAAAAATATGCTTTATTTTATGGAAATTTTTCATCTTTATTTGCATACAAATTTAAATTATTTTATTGATATTCTGTGTACTTATTTTGATACGATTTTACATTATTCTATGTGTATTTAGTATATATTTTATACAAATGTACGTTATTTATGTGTATTTGTTTTCATTTCATACAAATTTACATAATTTTACGTGTATTTTGTACATGTATTTAAATACAAATTTAACTAATTATATGTATATTTTGTGTATCTATTTTCATACAAATTGATATAATTTTTTTTTGCATATATTTTTATACAAATTTTCGTTATTTTATGTGTATTTGCGGTATTTATTTTCCTACAAATATACGTTTTTTATCGGAATTTTGTTTATTTATTTTGATACAAATTTTGATACAAATATACATTAAATAACATGAATTTGTATAAAATTTGTATCAAAATATATACTTATATACACAATAAAATAACGTAATTATTTTTATGAAAATGTATATACAAAATACACATAAAATAATTTAAATACGTAGAAAAATATATATACAAAAAACACATAGAATTGAGTAAATTTGTATGAAAATATATAAACAAATACACATAAAATAATGTAAATTTGGATAAAATGTATATACAAAATGAACATTAAATATTGTAAATATGTATAAAAAAAAATATATAAAAAATACACATAGAATAATGTTAAATCGTATCAAAATAAATAAAGAGAATATGAATAAAATAATGTAAATTTGTATAAAAATAAAGATGCAAAATATCCATATAATACGCATATTTGAATAAAAATGTATCTAAAAAAATACATATAAAATAATTAAATTTGTATTAAAATAAATATTAAAAATGCACATACAATAAAGTAAATTTGTATTGAAATAGATATGCAAAATACACATCAATAATTTAAATTTGTATCAAAATATATATACGAATACTCATAAAATATAGTAAATTTTTATGAAAATATACATACAAAATAGATATACAAAATACACATATAACTAGTTAAATTTGTATTTAAATACATGTACAAAAAACACATAAAATAATGTATGAAATGAAAACAAATACATTTTATATAAAATATATATACAAAATACACATAGAATAATGCAAAATCATATCAAAATAATTACACAGAATATCAAAAAAATAATGTAAATTTGTATGAAAATAAAGATGCAAAATACCCATAAAATAAAGCATATTTTTATAAAAATACATATACAAAAATACATATAGATTAATCAAATTTGTATTAAAATTAATATACAAAATGCACATACAATAAGGTAAATTTGTATTGAAAAAATATGCAAAATACACATAAAACAATGTAAATTTGCTTTGTACATATTTTTTTTATACGTATTTACATTATTTAATGTGTATTTTGTTTATATATTTTCATACAAATTTACGTTATTATATGTGTATTTGTATAAATATTTTGATACAAATTTACTTTATTTCATGTATTTTGTATATATATTTCAATTCAAATTTAGCTTATTTTGTGTGTATTTTGTATATATTTTCATACAAATTTAATTACTTCTGTGTATTTTTGTATATAGTTTTATATAAATTTCCGTTATTTTATGTGTATTTTGTATATCTATATTTACACAAATACACATTCTTTTATTGGTATTTTGTTTATTTATTTTGATACGAATTTACATTATTTTATTTGTATTTTGTATACATTTTTTTTATACGTATTTACTTATTCTATGTGTATTTTGTATATATATTTTTATAGAAATCTACGTTATTTTATGTGTATTCGTATATATATTTTGAAAAATATTTACATTGTTTTATATGTATTTTGTATATCTATTTCAATACAAATTTACCTTATTGTATGTGTTTTTTGTATAATTATTTTAATACAAATTTAAATTTTTGATGTGTATTTTGGTAAATATATTTTTATAAATAAAAAAAATGCGTTATTTTATGGGTATTTTGCCTCTTTATTTTCATACAAAGTTACGTTATTTTATTAATATTCTGTGTATTTATTTTGATACGATTTTACATTATTCTATTTGTGTTTTGTACATATTTTTTTTATACAAATTTACGTTATTTTAAGTGTATTTGTTTATGTATTTTCATTCAAATTTACATTATTTTATGTGTATTTTGTGTATGTATTTCAATACAAATTTACCTAATTGTATGTGTATTTTGTATATTTATTTTCATACAAATTTAAAATATTTTTGTGTAGTTTTGTATATAGTTTGATACAAATTTATTTTATTTTATTTGTATTTTGCATATCTATTTTCATACAAATACACATTCTTTTATTGATATTTTGTTTATTTATTTTGACGCGAATTTACATTATTTAATGTGTATTTTGTATATATTTTTTTATACGTATTTACATCATTTCATGTGTATTTTATATAGTTTTAAACAAATTTATATTATTTAATGTGTATTTTGTATATATATATTTATACAAATACACATTCTTTTATATATTTGTTTATATATTTGATACTAATTTACATTATTTTATGTGTATTTTCTATACATTTTTATACGTATTTACTTAATTTTATGTGTATATATATATATATATATATATATATATATATATATATATATATATATATATATATATATATATATATATATATATATATATATATATATATATATTTTTTTTTTTTTTTTTTATACATTTATATTTATACAAATACACATTCTTTTATTGATATTTTGTTTATCTATTTTGTTTCGAGTTTATATTATTTTATTTGTATTTTGTTTACATTTTTTTTATACGTATTTACCTAATTTTATGTGTATTTTGTATATATATTTTTATAGAAATCTACGTTTTTTCATGTGTATTCGTATATATATTTTGAAACAAATTTACATTGTTTATATGTATTTTGCATATCTATTTTTGTGTATTCTGTATTTATTTTTGTTATACATCGCATAATCGTATCAAAATAAGTACACAGAATATCAATTAAATAATTTAAATTTGTATAAAAATAAAGATGCAAAATACTCATAAGATAAAGCATATTTTTAAAAAAAAATACATATACAAAAATACACACAGAAAAATTAAATTTGTATTAAAATTAATATACAAAATGCACACATACAATAAGGTAAATTTGTATTGAAAAAAAACGCAAATACAAATAAAACAGTGTAAATTTGTTTCAAAATATATATACGAATACACATAAAATAACGTAGATTTCTATAGAAATATATATACAAAATACACATGAAATTATGTAAATACGTTTAAAAAAAAAATATATATATATATATATATATATATATATATATATATATATATATATATATATATATATATATATATATATATATATATATATATATATATATATATATATATATATAAGTAATGTAAATTGTGTCAAAATAAATAAGCAAAATATCATGAAAAGAATGTGTATTGTATGAAAATAAATAATAGATAATAAATTTGAATGAAATATATATGCAAGATACACATCAAATAATGTAAATATGTATAAAAAAATATATACAAAAAACAAATAGAATAATGTAAAATCGTGTCAAAATAAATACACCGAATAATAATAAAATAATGTAAATTTGTATGAAAATAAAGATGCAAAATTCCCATCAAATAGCGCATTTCTTATAAAAATATATATACCAAAATACACATAAAATATTTAAATTTGTATTGAAATAAATATACAAAATGCACATACAATAAGGTAAACTTTTATTGAAAGAGATATGCAAAAATACATATAAAACAATGTAAATTTGTTTCAAAATATATATACGAATACACATAAAATAACGTAGATTTCTATAAAAATATATATACAAAATACACATAAAATTAGGTAAATACGTATAAAAAAATGTAAACAAAATACAAATAAAATAATATAAACTCGAAACAAAATAAATAAACAAAATATCAATAAAAGAATGTGTATTTGTATAAATATAAATGTATAAAATACACATACAAAATAAACATAAAATAAGGTAAATTTGTAATGAAATATATGTACAAAATTCACATAAAATAATGTAATTTATATGAAAATATATATACAATTACACATAAAATACCATGAATTTGTATAAAATTATATATTCAAAATAAATATTAAATAATGTAAATGCGTATATATATATATATATATATATATATATATATATATATATATATATCTATATATATATATATATATATATATATATATATATATATATATATATATATATATATATATATATATAAAGTACATATAAAATAATATAAATTATCAATATAAATCAACAAAATAACAATAAAATAATATATATTTGAATGAAAATAGATTTACAAAATACACATAACATAACTAAAATTTGTATTGAAATATATACAAAAATATATAAAAATAGTTTGTTTGTATGAAAATAGATATTTAAAATACACATAAAACTAGGTAAATTTCTTTTGAAATAAATATACATAATAACCATAAAATATTGTAAATTTGTGTCAAAATATATAAACATATACACATAAGAAAACGTAAATTTGTATGAAAAATATATACAAAATACACATAGAATAAATCAAATCGTACCAAAATGAATTAGCAAAATATCAATAAAATAACGTAAATTTGTATGAAAAAAAAAATGTAAAATATCAATAAAATAAAGCATATTTTTATAAAAATACATATACAAAAATACACATAGAATAATTAAATTTATATTTAAATTAATATACAAAATGCATATACAATAAGGTAAATTTGTATTGAAAAAATTTGCAAAATACACATAAAAGTGTAAATTTGTTTAAAAATCTATATACGAATACACATAATATAACGTAGATTTTTATAGAAATATATATACAAAATACACATGAAATGATGTAAATACGTATAAAAATATATATACAAAATACACATTAAATAATTTAAACTCTCGTCAAAATCAATAAACAAAATATCAATAAAAGAATGTGTATTTGTATGAAAATATATATACAAAATACACATAAAATTAGGTAAATTTGTATTGAAATACATGTACAAAATACACGTAAAATAATGGAAATTTGAATGAAAATATATAAACATATACACTTAAAATAACGTAAATTTGTATCAAATATATATTCAAAATACACATTAAATAATGTAAATATGTATAAAATATATATATACAAAACACAAATAGAATAATGTAAAATCGTATCAACAATAAATACACAGAATATTCATAAAATAATGTAAATTTGTATGAAAATAAAGATGCAAAATAGCCATAAAATAACGCATTTTTTATATAAATATATATACCAAAATACACAAAAAATATTAAAATTTGTATTAAAATAAATATAAAAAATGCACATATTATAAGGTAAATTTGTATTGAAATAGATATGCAAAATATATATAAAACTGTAAGTTTGTTTCATAATATATATACAAATACACATAAAATAACGTAGATTTCTATAAAAATATATACAAAATACACATAAAATGAAGTAAATACGTATAAAAAAATGAATACAAAATATACATATAAAATCGTATCAAAATAAATAGACAAAATACCAGAAAAAGAATGTGTATTTGTATAAATATAAATATACAAAATACACATAAAATATCGTAAATTTGTATAAAACTATATTCAAAAATACATAGAAGTAATTAAATTTGTATGAAAATATATATACAAAATACAGCTAAAATAAGCTAAATTTGAATTGAAATGTACATACAAAATACATAAAATAATGTAAATTTGTATCAAAATATTTATACAAATACATATAATAACGTAGATTTGTTTAAAAATATATAAACAAAATACACATTAAGTAATGTAAATACGTATAAAAAATATGTACAAAATACACATATAATCATGTAATTCGTATCAAAATAAATAAACAAAATAGCAATAAAATAATGTAAATTTGTATGAGAAAACATATACAAATAACGCAAATTTCTATAAAAATATATGTACAAAAAGGCACATAAAATAAAATAAATTTGCAAAAAAATATATATACAAAACACACACTAAATAATGTAAATGCGTACATAAAATAACCTAAATTTGTATAAAACTATATACAAAAATACACAAAAATAATTTAAATTTGTTTGAAAAGAAATAATACAAAATACACATAAAATTAGGTAAATTTGTATTGAAATACATATACAAAATACACATCAAATAATGTAAATTTGAAAGAAAATATATAAACAAATACACTTAAAAAAACGTAAATTTGTATAAAATATATATATGCAAGATACACATTAAATAATGTAAATATGTAAAAAAAATATATATATACAAAAAACAAATAGAATAATGTAAAATCGTATCAAAATGAATACACAGAATATCAATAAAATAAAGTAAATTTGTATAAAAATAAAGATTCAAAATTCTCAAAAATTATCGTATTTTTTATAAAAATATATTTACCAAAATACACATAAAATATTTAAATTTGTATTGAAATAAATACACAAAATGCATATACAGTACGGTAAATTTGTATTGAAAGAGATATTCAAAAATACATATAATACATATAAAACAAGGTAAATTTGTTTCAAAATATATATACGAATACACATAAAATAAAGTAGATTTCTATAGAAATATATATACAAAATACATATGAAATTATGTAAATACGTATAAAAACATATATACAAAATACATATCAAATAATGTAAATTCGTGTCAAAATAAATAAACAAAATATCATGAAAAGAATGTGTATTTGTATGAAAATAGATAATAGATAATAAATTTGTATAAAATATATATACAAGATACACATTAAATAATATAAATATGTATAAAAAAGTATATACAAAAAACAAATAGAATAATGTAACATCGTATCAAAATAAATACACCGAATATTAATAAAATAATGTAAATTTGTATGAAAGTAAGGATGCAAAATTCCCATAAAATAGCGCATTTCTTATAAAAATATATACCAAAATACACATAAAATATTTAAATTTGCATTGAAATAAATATACAAAATGCACATACAATAAGGTAACTTTGTATTGAAAGAGATATGCAAAAATGCGTATAAAACAATGTAAATTTGTTTCAAAATATATATACGAATACAAATAAAAAAACGTAGATTTCTATAAAAATATATATACAAAATACATATAAAATTAAGTAAATCCGTATAAAAAGTGTATACAAAATACACATAAAATAATGTAATTTCGAATTAAAATAGATGTAAATTTGAATGAAAATATATAAACAAATACACTTAAAATAACGTAAATTTGTATAAAATATATATGCAACATACACATTAAATAATGTAAATGTGTATAAAAATATATATACAAAAAACAAATAGAATAATGTAAAATCGTATAAAAATAAATACACAGAATATCAATAAAATAATGTAAATTTGTATGAAAATGAAGATGCAAAATTCCCCAAAATTATCGCATTTTTTATAAAAATATATATACCAAAATACACATAAAATATTTAAATTTGTATTGAAATATATATACAAAATGCATATACAGTAAGGTAAATTTGTATTAAAAGAGATTCAAAAATACATATAAAACAATGTAAATTTGTTTCAAAATATATATACGAATACACATAAAATAAAGTAGATTTCTATAGAAATATATATACAAAATACTTATGAAAATATGTAAATACGTATAAAAATAAATATACTAAATACATATCAAATAATGTAAATTCGTGTCAAAATAAATAAACAAAAAATCATGAAAAGAATGTGTATTTGTATGAAAATAGATAATAGATAATAAATTTGTATAAAATATATATGCAAGATACACATTAAATAATGTAAATATGTATAAAAATGTATATACAAAAAACAAATAGAATAATGTAAAATCGTATAAAAATAAATACACCGAATATTAATAAAATAATGTAAATTTGTATGAAAATAAAGATGCAAAATTCCCAAAAATTATCGCATTTTTTATAAAAATATATATACCAAAATACACATAAAATATTTAAATTTGTATTGAAATAAATATACAAAATGCACATACAATAAGGTAAATTTGTATTGAGAGAGATATGCAAAAATACATATAAAACAATGTAAATTTGTTTCAAAATATATATACGAATACAAATAAAAGAACGTAGATTTCCATAAAAATATATATACAAAATACACATAAAATTAGGTAAATACGTATAAAAAAATGTATACAAAATACACATAAAATAATGTAAATTCGATTTAAAATAAATAACAAAATACCAATAAAAGAATGTGTATTTGGATAAATATAAATATACAAAATACATATACAAAATAAACATAAAATAATGTAGATTTGTAATAAAATATATGTACAAAATACACATAAAATAATGTAAATTTATATGAAAATATATATACAAATACACATAAAATACCATGAATTTGTATAAAAATATATATTCAAAATAAATATAAAATAATGTAAAAGCGTATGAAAATATATATACAAAGTACATATAAAATAATGTAAATTCGTATCAATATAAATCAACAAAACACCAATAAAATAATATATATTTGAATGAAAATAAATTTACAAAATACACATAACATAACTAAAATTTGTATTAAAATATATACAAAAATACATAGAAATAATTTGAGTTTGTATGAAAATAGATATACAAAATACACATAAAATTAGGTAAATTTCTTTTGAAATGTATATACAAAATACCCATAAAATATTGTATATTTGTGTCAAAATATATAAACAAATACACATAAAATAACGTAATTTTGTATGAAAAATATATACAAAATACACATAGAATGAGCAGAATATCAATAAAATAATGTAAATTTGTATGAAAATAAAGATGCAAAAATAACAAAAAATAAAGCATATGTTTATAAAAATACAGATACAAAAATACACATCGAATAATTAAATTTGTATTAAAATTAATATACAATATGCGTATATAATAAGGTAAATTTGTATTGAAAAAATATGCAACATACACGTTTACTCATACAAATTTATATTATTTTATTGGTATTTTGTTTATTTATTTTGATACGATATACATGATTATATGTGTATTTTGTACATATTTTTTTATACATATTTACATTATTTA
Organism: Eriocheir sinensis; assembly: GCF_024679095.1. Lineage (NCBI taxonomy): Eukaryota > Metazoa > Arthropoda > Malacostraca > Decapoda > Varunidae > Eriocheir > Eriocheir sinensis. The sequence continues at coordinate 595,984 of NW_026110541.1, forward strand.
ATGTGTATTTTGTTTATTTATTTTCATACAAATTTACGCTATTATATGTGTATTTGAATAAATATTTTGATACAAATTTACTTTATTTCATGTATTTTGGGTATATATTTCAATTCAAATTTAGCTTATTATGTGTGTATTTTGTATATATTTTCATACAAATTTAATTACTTCTGTGTAATTTTGTATATAGTTTTATATAAATTTACGTTATTTTAAATGTATTTTGTATATTTATATTTATACAAATACACATTCTTTTATTGGTATTTTGTTTATTTATTTTGATACGAGTTTTCATTATTTTATGTGCATTTTGTATACATATTTTTATACGTATTTACTTCATTTTATGTGTATTTTGTTTATAGAAATCTACGTTATTTTATGTGTATTCGTATATATATTTTGAAACAAATTTACATTGTTTTATATGTATTTTGCATATCTATTTCAATACAAATTTACCTTATTGTATGTATTTTTTGTATATTTATTTCAATACAAATTTAATTTTTGGATGTGTATTTTGGTATATATATTTTAATAAATAAAAAAAATGCGTTATTTTATGGGTATTTTGCTTCTTTATTTTCATACAAATTTACATTATTTTATTAATACTCTGTGTATTTATTTTGATACGATTTTACATTATTTTATTTGTGTTTTGTACATATTTTTTTTATCCAAATTTACGTTATTTTAAGTGTATTTGTTTATGTATTTTCATTCAAATTTACATTATTTTATGTGTATTTTGTGAATGTATTTCAATACAAATTTACCTAATTTTATGTGTATTTTGTATATTTATTTTCATACAAATTTAAAATATTTTTGTGTATTTTTATATATAGTTTGATACAAATTTAGGTTATTTTATGAGAATTTTGTATATCTATTTTCATACAAATACTCATTCTTTTATTGATATTTTGTTTATTTATTTTGACGCGATTTTACATTATTCAACGTGTATTTTTTATATATATATTTTTATGCGTATTTACATCATTTCATGTGTATTTTGTATAGTTTTAAACAAATTTATATTATTTAATGTGTATTTATATATATATATATATATATATATATATATATATATATATATATATATATATATATATATATATATATATATATATATATATATATAGATATATATATATATATATATATATATTTATACAAATACACATTCTTTTATTGGTATTTTGTTTATTTATTTTGATACTAATTTACATTATTTTATTTGTATATATATATATATATATATATATATATATATATATATATATATATATATATATATATATATATATATATATATATATATATATATATATATATATATATATATATATATATATATATATATATATATATATATATATATATATATATATATATATATATATATATATATATATATATATATATATATATATATATTTAAATTTGTATGAAAATAAAGATGCAAAATACAAATAAGATAAAGCATTTTTTTTAAATACATATACAAAAATACACATAGAATAATTAAATTTGTATTAAAATTAATATACAAAATTCACACATACAATAAGGTAAATTTGTATTGAAAAAAAAAAAAAATTAAAACAGTGTATATATATATATATATATATATATATATATATATATATATATATATATATATATATATATATATATATATATATATATATATATATATATATATATATATATATATATATATATATATAAAATACATATTAAGTAATGTAAATTCGTGTCAAAATAAACAAAATATCATGAAAAGAATGTGTATTTGTATGAAAATAAATAATAGATAATAAATTTGTATGAAATATATATGCAAGATACACATTAAATAATGTAAATATGTATAAAAAATATATATATATACAAAAAACAAATAGAATAATGTAAAATCGTCTCAAAATAAATACACCGAATATTAATAAAATAATGTAAATTTGTATGAAAATAAAGATGCAAAATTCCCATCAAATAGCGCATTTCTTATAAAAATATATATACCAAAATACACATGAAATATTTAAATTTGTATTGAAATAAATATACAAAATGCACATACAATAAGGTAAACTTCTATTGAAAGAGATATGCAAAAATACATATAAAACAATGTAAATTTGTTTAAAAATATATATACGAATACACATCAAATAACGTAGATTTCTATCAAAATATATATTCAAAATACACATAAAATGAAGTAAATACGTATAAAAAAAATGTAAACAAAATACACATAAAATAATATAAATTCGAAACAAAATAAATAAACAAAATATCAATAAAAGAATGTGTATTTGTATAAATATAAATGTACAAAATACACATACAAAATAAACATAAAATAAGGTAAATTTGTAATGAAATATATGTACAAAATACACATAAAATAATGTAAATTTATATGAAAATATATATACAAAATACTGCTAAAATAAGCTAAATTTGAATTGAAATGTATATACAAAATATATAAAATAATGTAAATCTGTATCAAAATATTTATACAAATACATATAATAACGTAGATTTGTTTAAAAATATATAAACAAAATACACATTAAGTAATGTAAATACGTATAAAAAATATGTACAAAATACACATATAATCATGTAATTCGTATCAAACTAAAAAAACAAAAGATCAATAAAATAATGTAAATTTGTATGAGAAAACATATACAAATACATATAAAATAATGTAAATTCGTATCAAAATAAATAAACAAAATACCAATAAAAGAATGTGTATTTGTATAAATATAAATATACAAAATACACATAAAATAACGTAAATATATATAAAACTATATACAAAAATACACAGAAGTAATTAAATTTGTATGAAAATATATAAAAAATACACACAAAATAAGCTAAATTTGAATTGAAATATAATACAAAATACATAAAATAATGTAAATTTGTATTAAAATATTTATACAAATACACATATAATAACGTAAATTTGTATGAAAATGTAAACAAAATACACATTAAACAATGTAAATACGTATAAAAAAATGTGTACAAAATACACATATAATCATGTAGTTCGTATCAAAATAAATAAACAAAATACCAATAAAATAATATAAATTTGTATGAATAAACGTGTATAAATATAAATGTACAAAATACACATACAAAATAAACATAAAATAAGGTAAATTTGTAATGAAATATATGTATAAAATACACATAAAATAATGTAAATTTATATGAAAATATATATACAAATACACATAAAATACCATGAATTTGTATAAAATTATATGCTCAAAATAAATATTAAGTAATGTAAATGCGTATAAAAATATATATAAAAAGTACATATTAAATAATGTAAATTCGTATCAATATAAATCAACAAAATACCAATAAAATAATAAATATTTGAATGAAAATAGATTTACAAAATACGCATAACATAACTAAAATTTGTATTGAAATATATACAAAAATACATATAAATAATTTGAGTTTGTATGAAAATAGATATTCAAAATACTTGTATTGAAATAGATATGCAAAATACATATAAAACAATGTAAATTTGTTTCAAAATATATATACGAATACATATAAAATAACTTTGATTTCTATAAAAATATATACAAAATACACATAAAATACACATACAAAATAAACATAAAATAAGGTAAATTTGTAATGAAATATATGTACAAAATACACATAAAATAATGTAAATTTATATGAAAATATATATACAAAATACAGCTAAAATAAGCTAAATTTGAATTGAAATGTACATACAAAATACATAAAATAAAGTAAATCTGTATCAAAATATTTATACAAATACATATAATAACGTAGATTTGTTTAAAAATATATAAACAAAATACACATTAAGTAATGTAAATACGTATAAAAAATATGTACAAAATACAGATATAATCATGTAATTCGTATCAAAATAAATAAACAAAATAGCAATAAAATAATAAATGCAAAATACACATAAAAATCGTATCAAAATAAATAAACAAAATACCAGTAAAAGAAAGTGTATTTGTATAAATATAAATATACAAAATACACATAAAATATCGTAAATTTGTATAAAACTATATACAATAATACACAGAAATTATTAAATTTGTATGAAAATATATATACAAAATACAGCTAAAATAAGCTAAATTTGAATTGAAATGTACATACAAAATACATAAAATAATGTAAATCTGTATCAAAATATTGATACAAATACATATAATAACGTAGATTTGTTTAAAAATATATAAACAAAATACACGTTAAGTAATGTAAATACGTATAAAAAATATGTACAAAATACAGATATAATCATGTAATTCGTATCAAAATAAATAAACAAAAAAGCAATAAAATAATGTAAATTTGTATGAGAAAACATATACAAATAACGCAAATTTCTATAAAAATATATGTACAAATATGCACATAAAATAAAGTAAATTTGCATAAAAATATATATACAAAACACACACTAAATAATGTAAATGCGTACATAAAATAACCTAAATTTGTATAAAACTATATACAAAAATACACAAAAATAATTTAAATTTGTTTGAAAAGAAATGTACAAAATACACATAAAATTAGGTAAATTTGTATTGAAATACATATACAAAATACACATGAAATAATGTAAATTTGAATGAAAATATATAAAGAAATACACTTAAAATAACGTAAATTTGTATAAAATATATATGCAAGATACACATTAAATAATGTAAATGTGTATAAAAAAAATATATACAAAAAACAAATAGAATAATGTAAAATCGTATCAAAATAAATACACAGAATATCAATAAAATAATGTAAATTTGTATGAAAATAAAGATGCAAAATTCACTAAAATATATATACCAAAATACACATAAAATATTTAAATTTGTATTGAAATAAATATACAAAATGCATATACAGTAAAGTAAATTTGTACTGAAAGAGATATTTAAAAATATGAATATGAATATTACTTAATTTTATGTGTATTTTGTATATATATTTTTATAGAAATCTACGTTTTTTTATTTGTATTCGTATATATATTTTGAAACAAATTTACATTGTTTTATAAACAATGTAAATTTGTTTGAAAATATATATATACGAATACACATAAAATAAAGTAGATTTCTATAGAAATATATATACAAAATACATATGAAATTATGTAAATACGTATAAAAATATATATTCAAAATACATATCAAATAATGTAAATTCGTGTCAAAATAAATAAACAAAATATCATGCAAAGAATGTTTATTTGTATGAAAATAGATAATAGATAATAAATTTGTATGAAATATATATGCAGGATACACATTAAATAATGTAAATATGTATAAAAAAGTATATACAAAAAACAAATAGAATAATGTAAAATCGTATCAAAATAAATACACCGAATATTAATAAAATAATGTAAATTTGTATGAAAAAAAAGATGCAAAATTAAATAAATAAGCGCATTTATAAAAAAAAATATATAAAAAAATACAATAAAATTAAATTTTTTTTAATAAATAAACATAAATAAATATATATACAAAGTACATATAAAATTAAAATTAAGATGCAAAATACTCATAAAATAACGCATTTTTTATAAAATTATTGATACCAAAATACACATAAAATATTTGAACTTGTATTAAAATAAATATACAAAATGCACATACAATAAGGTAAATTTGTATTGAAATAGTTATGCAAAATACATATAAAATAATGTAAATTTGTTTCAAAATATATATACGAATACACATAAAATAACGTAGATTTCTTAAAAAATATATATTCAAAATACACATAAAATTAAGTAAATACGTATAAAAAAATGTATACAAAATACACATAAAATAATATAAATTCGTATAAATGTAAATAAACAATATAAAAATAAAAGAATGTGTATTTGTATAAATATAAATATACAAAATGCACATAGAATAACGTAAATTTATATAAAACTATATACATAAAATAACGCAAATTTCCATAAAAATATATGTACAAAAATGAACATTAAATAAATTTGCATTAAATTAGTTTGCATAAAAAAATATATACAAAACACACATTATATAATGTAAATGAGTATAAAAATATGTATACAAAATACCTATGAAATAATCTAAATTCGTATCAAATTAAAATAAGAAATACCAATAAAATAATCTCATTTTGGATGAAAATATATATACAAAAAACACATAAAATAACCTAAATACAAATACAAATATACACACAAAATAATTTAAAATTGAATGAAATAAATATGCAAAATAAACATAAAATAAGGTAAATTTGTAATAAGATATATGAAAAAATACACTTAAAATAATATAAATTTGTATGAAAATATATATACAAATACACATTAAATAACATGAATTTGTATAAAATTTGTATCAAAATATATACTTATACACACACAATAAAATAATGTAATTTTTTTATGAAAATGTATATACAAAATACACATAAAATAATTTAAATACGTAGAAAAATTTATATACAAAAAACACATAAAATAATGTAAATATGTATGAAAATATATAAACAAATACACATAAAATAATGTAAATTTTGATAAAATATATATACAAAATGAACATTAAATAATGTAAATATATATATAAAAAAATATATACAAAAAACACATAGAATAATGTTAAATCGTATCAAATTAAATAAAGAGAATATCAATAAAATAATGTAAATTTGTATGAAAATAAAGATGCAAAATATCCATATAATAACGAATATTTGCATAAAAATATATATACAAAAATACATATAAAATAATTAAATTTGTATTAAAATAAATATACAAAATGCACGTACAATAAAGTAAATTTGTATTGAAATAGATATGCAAAATACACATTAATAATGTAAATTTGTATCAAAATATATATACGAATACTCATAAAATAGAGTAAATTTCTATGAAAATATACATACAAAATAGATATACAAAATACACATATAACTAGTTATATTTGTATTTAAATACATGTACAAAAAACGCATAAAATAATGTAGATTTGTATGAAATGAAAACAAATACATTTTATATAAAATATATATACAAAATACACATAGAATAATGTAAAATCATATCAATATAAATACACAGAATAGATATATGTATATATGTACAAAAATGAACATAAAATAAATTTGCATAAAAATATATATACAAAACACACTTTAGATAATGTAAATGAGTATAAAAATATGTATACAAAATACCTATGAAATAATCTAAATTCGTATCGAATTATTTTAAGAAAATATCAATAAAATAATGTAATTTTGGATGAAAATATATATACAAACTACACATAAAATAACCTAAATACAAATACAAATATACACATAAAATAATTTAAAATTGAATGAAATAAATATACAAAATAAACATAAAATAAGGTAAATTTGTAATGAAATATATGAAAAAATACACATAAAATAATATAAATTTGTATGAAAATATATATACAAATACACATTAAATAACATGAATTTGTATAAAATTTGTATCAAAATATATACTTATACACACAATAAAATAACGTAATTTTTTTTATGAAAATGTATATACAAAATACACATAAAATAATTTAAATACGTAGAAAAATATATATACAAAAAACACATAAAATAATGTAAATTTGTATGAAAATATATAAACAAATACACATAAAATAATGTAAATTTGGATAAAATATATATACAAAATGAACATTAAATAATGTAAATATGTATAAAAAAATATACAAAATACACATAGAATAATGTTAAATCGTATCAAAATAAATAAAGAAAATATCAATAAAATAATGTAAAAATTGTATGAAAATAAAGATGCAAAATATCCATATAATAACGCATATTTGCATAAAAATATATATACAAAAATACATATAAAATAGTTAAATTTGTATTAAAATAAATATAGAAAATGCACGTACAATAAAGTAAATTTGTATTGAAATAGATATGCAAAATACACATCAATAATGTAAATTTGTATCAAAATATATATACGAATACTCATAAAATAGAGTAAATTTCTATGAAAATATACATACAAAATAGATATACAAAATACACATATAACTAGTTAAATTTGTATTTAAATACATGTACAAAAAACACATAAAATAATGTAGATTTGTATGAAATGAAAACAAATACATTTTATATAAAATATATATACAAAATACACATAGAATAATATAAAATCATATAAAAAAAATACACATAATATCAATAAAATAATGTAAATTTGTATGAAAATAAAGAAGCAAAATACCCATAAAATAAAGCATATTTTTATAAAAATACATATACAAAAATACACATAGATTAATCAAATTTGTATTAAAATTAATATACAAAATGCACATACAATAAGGTAAATTTGTATTGAAAAAATAAGCAAAATACACAGAAAACAATGTAAATTTGTTTCAAAATATATATACGAATACTCATAAAATAACGCAGATTTCTAAAGAAATATATATACATAATACACTTGAAATAATGTAAATACGTATAAAAATATATATACAAAATACACATTAAATAATGTTAATTCGTGTCAAAATAAATAAACAAAATATCATGAAAAGAATGTGTATTTGTATGAAAATAGATATACAAAATACACATAAAATAACCTAAATTTGTATAAAACTATATACGAAAATACACAAAAATAGTTTAAACTTGTATGAAAATAAATATACAAAAAACATATAAAATTAGGTAAATTTGTATTGAAATACATATACAAAATACACATAAAATAATGTAAATTTGAATGAAAATATATAAATATATAGACTTAAAATAACGTAAATTTGTATCAAATATATATACAAAAAAAAACATTAAATAATGTAAATATGTTTAAAAAAAATATATACAAAACACAAATAAAATAATGTAAAATCGTATCAAAATAAATACAGAAAATATTAATAAAATAATGTAAATTTGTATGAAAATTAAGATGCAAAATACCCATAAAATAACGCATTTTTTATAAAAATATAAATACGAAAAAACATAGAATATTTGATTTTGTATTAAAATAAATAGATATACAAAATACACATAAAATAAGCTAAATTTGAATTGAAATATATATATACAAAATACATAAAATAATGTAAATTTGTATCAAAATACCTATACAAATACACATATAATAACGTAAATTTGTATAATAATATATAAACAAAAAACACATTAAATAATGTAAATACGTATAAAAAAATGTACAAAATACACAAATAATCATGTAATTCGTATCAAAATAAATAGACAAAATACCAATAAAATAATGTAATTTCTATGAGAAAACATATACAAAATACACATAAATAACGCAAATATCAATAAAAATACATATAATATAATATATATTTTTATACATATTTAAAATATTTAATGTATATATTGTATATATATATATATATATATATATATATATATATATATATATATATATATATATATATATATATATATATATATATATATATATATATATATATATATATATATATATATATATATATATATATATATATATATATATATATATATATATATATATATATATATATATATATATATATATATATTTCAAATAAATTTACATTATTTTATGTAAGTTTTGTATATGTATTTCAATACAAATTTGCCTAACTTTATGTGTATTTTGCATATCTATTTTCAAACAAATTTAAATTATTTTTGTGTATATTTGTATATATTTTTATACAAATTTTAGTTATTTTATTTGTTTTTTATATATATATTTTCCTACAAATATACATTCTTTTATTGGAATTTTGTGTATTTAATTTTTTACGAATTTACATTATTTTATGTGTATTTTTTATATATATTTTTCTACGTATTTAAACTATTTTATGTGTATTTTATATATACATTTTCATAAAAATTTACGTTATTTTATTGTGTGTATTCGTATATATTTTGAAACATTTTATACAAATTCATGTTATTTTATGTATTTATATTTTCATACAAATTTATATTATTTTATGTGTATTCTTACATATATTTTATTACAAATTTACCTTATTTTATGTTTATTTTGTATATTTATTTCATTCAATTTTAAATTATTTAATGTGTATATTTGTATTTGTATTTAGGTTATTTTATGTGTGTTTTCTATATATATTTTCATCCAAAATTACATTATTTTATTGTTATTTTCTTAATTTAACTCGATACGATTTTAGATTATTTCATAGGTATTTTGTATACATATTTTTATACTCATTTACATTATCTAATGTGTGTTTTGAATATATTTTTTTTATGCAAACTAATTTTATGTGCATTTTTGTACATATATTTTTATAGAAACTTAAAACGTTATTTTATGTGTATTTTGTATATGTTTTCTCATACAAATTTACATTATTTAATTAGTTTTTTGTTTATTTATTTTGATACGAATGACTTGATTATTTGTGTATTTTGTAAATATTTTTTTTATACGTATTTACTTTACTTAATGTATATTTTGTTTATATATTTTTTCTACAAATTTACGTTATTATATGTGTATTTGTTAAAAATATTTTGAAACGAATTTACTTTATTTTATGTATTTAGCTTATTTTGTGTGTATTTTGTATATCTATTTTCATACAAATTTAATTACTTCTGTGTATTTTTGTATAGAGTTTTATATAAATTTACGGTATTTTATGTGCATTTTGTATATTTATATTTATACAAATACACATTCTCTTATTGGTATTTTGTTTATTTATATTTATACGAATTTACATTATTTTATGTGTATTTTGTATACATTTTTGATTCGTATTTACTTAATTTTATTTGTATTTTGTATATATATATATATATATATATATATATATATATATATATATATATATATATATATATATATATATATATATATATATATATATATATATATATATATATATATATATATATAGATAGATAGATAGATAGATAGATAGATATATATTTATTTATTTATTTATAGACATCTGCGTTATTTTATGTGTATTCGTATATATATATTTTGAAACAAATTTACATTGTTTTATATGTTTTTTGCATATCTATTTCAATACAAATTTACCTTATTGTATGTGCATTTTGTATATTTATTTTAATACAAATTCAAATATTTTATGTGTATTTTGGTATATATAATTTTATAAAAAATGCGTTATTTTATAGGTATTTTGCATCTTAGTTTTCATACAAATGTACATTATTTTATTAATATTCTTTGTATATATTTTGATACGATTTTATATTATACTATTTGTGTTTTGTATATATTTTTTTATACATATTTTCATTATTTAATATGTATTTTTTATATATATTTTATACAAATTAACGTCATTTTAAGTGTATTTGTTTATATAATTTCATTCAAATTTACATTATTTTAAATGTATTTTGTATATGTATTTCAATACAAATTTACCTAATTTTATGTGTATTTTGTATATTTATTTTCATACAAATTTAAATTATTTTTGTGTTTTTTTGTATATACATATAAAGTAAATTTCTATGAAAATATATATTCAAAATACATATAAAATTATGTAAATAAGTATAAAAATATATATATCAAATACACCTAAAAAAATGAAAATTCGTATCAAGATAAAAAAACAAAATTCCGATAAAAGAACGTATATTTGTAGGAAAATAAATATACAAAATACACATAAAATTACGAAAATTTGAATAAAAATATATACAAAAAACAAAAAAATAAATTTCAATTTGTATGAAAATAGATATACAAAATACACATAATTAGTTAAATTTGTATTTAAATACATGTACAAAATACACATAAAATAATGTAAATTTGTATGAAATGAAAACAAATTCACATAAAATAACGTACATTTGTATAAAATAGATATACAAAATATACATAGAATAATGTAAAATCGTATCAAAATAAATACACAGAATATCAATAAAATAATGTAATTTTGTATGAAAATAAAGATGTAAAATACCCATAAAATAAAGCATATTTTTTTAAAAATACATATACAAGAATACACATAGAATAATTAAATTTGTATTAAAATTAATATACAAAATGCACGTACAATAAGGTAAATTTGTATTGAAAAAATATACAAAATGCACATAAAACAATGTATATTTGTTTCAAAATATATATACGAATACACATAAAATAACGTATATTTCTATAGAAATATATATGCAAAATACACATGAAATGACGTAAATACGTATAAAAATATATATATAGACAATACACATTAAATAATGTAAATTCGCTTTAAAATAAATAAACAAAATATCAATAAAAGAATGTGTATTTGTATGAAAATATATATACAAAATACATCTAAAATATTGTAAATTTGTAAAAAACTCTATTAAAAAAATACACAAAAATAATTTAAATTTGTATAAAAATATATATACAAAATACACATAAATAATTTAAATTTGATTGAAAATATATAAACAAATACACTTAAAATAACGTAAATTTGTATGAAATATATATAGAAAATACACATTAAATAATGTAAATATGTATAAAAAAAATAAATACAAAACACAAATAGAATAATGTAAAATAGTATCAAAATAAATACACAGAATATTAATAAAATAATGTAAATTTGTATGAAAATAAAGATGCAAAATACCCATAAAACAACGCATTTTTTATGAAAATATATATACCAAAATACACATAAAATATTTAAATTTGTATTACAATAAATATATAAAATGCACATATAATAAGGTAAATTTATATTGAAATAGATATGCAAAATACACATAAAACAATGTAAATTTGTTTCAAAATATACATACGAATACACATAAAATAACGTAGATTTCTATAAAAATATATATACAAAATACACATAAAATGAGGTAAATACGTATAAGAAAATGTATACAAAATACACATAAAATAATGTAAATTCGTATCAAAATAAATAAACTAAATGCCAATAAAAGAATGTTTACTTGTATAAATATAAATATACAAAATACACATAAAATAACGTAAAATTGTATAAAACTATATACAAAAATAAACAAAAATAATTAAATTTGTATGAAAATAGATATACAAAAGACACATAAAATAAGCTAAATTTGAATTGAAATAAATATAGAAAATACATAAAATAATGTAAATTTGTATCAAAATATATATTCAAATACACATATATTAAAATTAATATACAAAATGCGTATATAATAAGGTAAATTTGTATTGAAAAAATATGCAACATACACGTTTACCCATACAAATTTATATTATTTTATTGGTATTTAGTTTATTTATTTTGATACGAATTACATGATTATATGTGTATTTTGTACATATTTTTTATACGTATTTACATTACCGAATGTGTATTTTGTCTATATATTTTCATACAAATTTACGTTATTATATGTGTATTTGTATAAATATTTTGATACAAATTTACTTTATTTCATGTATTTTGTATATATTTCAATTCAAATTTAGCTTATTTTGTGTGTATTTTGTATATATTTTCATACAAATTTAATTACTTCTGTGTATTTTTGTATATAGTTTTATATAAATTTACGTTATTTTATGTGTATTTTGTATATTTATATTTATACAAATACACATTCTTTTATTGGTATTTTGTTTATTTATTTTGATATGAATTTACATTATTTTATGTGTTTTTTGTATACATTTTTTTATACGTATTTACTTCATTTTATGTGTATTTTGTATATATATTTTTATAGAAATCTACGTTATTTTATGTGTATTCGTATATATATTTTGAAACAAATTTACATTGTTTTATATGTATTTTGCATATCTATTTCAATACAAATTTACCTTATTGTATGTGTTTTTGGTATATTTATTTTAATACAAATTTAATTTTTTTATGTGTATTTTGGTATATATATTTTTATAAATAAAAAAAATGCGTTATTTTATGGGTATTTTGCTTCTTTATTTTCATACAAATTTACATTATTTTATTAATATTCTGTGTATTTATTTTGATACGATTTTACATTATTCTATTTGCGTTTTGTACATATTTTTTGATACAAATTTACGTTATTTTAAGTGTATTTGTTTATGTATTTTCATTGAAATTTACATTATTTTATGTGTATTTTGTGTATGGATTTCAAAACAAATTTACCTAATTATATGTGTATTTTGTATATTTATTTTCATACAAATTTAAAATATTTTTGTGTAGTTTTGTATATAGTTTGATACAAATTTAGGTTATTTTATGTGTATTTTGTATATCTATTTTCATACAAATACACATTCTTTTATTAATATTTTATTTATTTATTTTGACGAGAATTTTATGTGAATTTGTTTTCATTTCATACAAATTTACATTATTTTATGTGTATTTTGTACATGTATTTAAATACAAATTTAACTAATTATATGTGTATTTTGTATATCTATTTTCATACAAATTGAAATTTATTTTTTTGTTTTTTTGTATATATTTTTATTCAAATTTTTGTAATCTTATAAAAATATATATACCAAAATACACATAAAATATTTAAATTTGCATTGAAATAAATATACGAAATGCAAATACAATAAGGTAAATTTATATTGAAAGAGATATGCAAAAATACATATAAAACAATGTAAATTTGTTTCAAAATATATATACGAATACAAATAAAAAAACGTAGATTTCTATAAAAATATATATACAAAATAAACATAAAATTAAGTAAATACGTATAAAAAAATGTATACAAAATACACATAAAATAATGTAAATTCGAATTAAAATAAATAAACAAAATACCAATAAAAGAATGTGTATTTGGATAAATATAAATATACAAAATACACATACAAAATAAACATAAAATAAGGTAAATTTGTAAAAAAATATATGTACAAAATACACATAAAATAATGTAAATTTATATAAAAATATATATACAAATACACATAAAATACCATGAATTTGTATAAAAATATATATTCAAAATAAATATTAAATAATGTAAAAGCGCATAAAAATATATATACAAAGTACATATAAAATAATGTAAACTCGTATCAATATAAATCAACAAAACACCAATAAAATAATATATATTTGAATGAAAATAAATTTACAAAATACACATAACATAACTAAAATTTGTATTAAAATATATACAAAAATACATAGAAATAATTTGAGTTTGTATGAAAATAGATATAGAAAATACACATAAAACTAGTTAAATTTCTTTTGAAATGTATATACAAAATACCCATAAAATATTGTAAATTTGTGTGAAAATATATAAACAAATACACATAAAATAACGTAAATTTGTATGAAAAATATATACAAAATACACATAGAATAATGTCAATTCGTATCAAAATGAATGAGCAGAATATCAATAAAATAATGTAAATTTGTATGAAAATAAAGATGCAAAATACCCAAAAAATAAAGCATATGTTTATAAAAATACAGATACAAAAATACACATCGAATAAATAAATTTGTATTAAAATTAACATACAAAATGCGTATATAATAAGGTAAATTTGTATTGAAAAAATATGCAACATACACGTTTACTCATACAAATTTATATTATTTTATTGGTATTTTGTTTATTTATTTTGATACGAATTACATGATTATATGTGTATTTTGTACATTTTTTTTATACGTATTTACATTATTTAATGTGTATTTTGTCTATATATTTTCATACAAATTTACGTTATTATATGTGTATTTGTATAAATATTTTGATACAAATTTACTTTATTTCATGTATTTTGTATATATATTTCAATTCAAATTTAGCTTATTTTGTATGTATTTTGTATATATTTTCATACAAATTTAACTACTTCTGTGTATTTATGTATATAGTTTTATATATATTTTCGTTATTTTATGTGTATTTTGTATATTTATATTTATACAAATACACATTCTTTTATTGGTATTTTGTTTATTTATTTTGATACGAATTTACATTATTTTATGTGTATTTTGTATACATTTTTTTATACGTATTTACTTCATTTTATGTGTATATTGTATATATATTTTTTATAGAAATCTACGTTATTTTATGCGCATTCGTATATATATTTTGAAACAAATTTACATTGTTTTATATGTATTTTGCATATCTATTTCAATACAAATTTACCTTATTGTATGTGTTTTTTGTATACTTAGTTTAATACAAATTTAATTTTTTGATGTGTATTTTCGTATATAAATTTTTTTAAATAAAAAAATGCGTTATTTTATGGGTATTTTGCTTCTTTATTTTCATACAAATTTACATTATTTTATTAATATTCTGTGTATTTATTTTGATACGATTCTACATTATTCTATTTGTGTTTTGTACATATTTTTTTATACAAATTTACGTTATTTTAAGTGTATTTGTTCATGTATTTTCATTCAAATTTACATTATTTTATGTGTATTTTGTGTATGTATTTCAATACGAATTTACCTAATTTTATGTGTATTTTGTATATTTATTTTCATACAAATTTAAAATATTTTTGTGTATTTTTGTATATAGTTTGAAACAAATCTAGGTTATTTTATGTGTATTTTGTATATCTATTTTCATACAAATACACATTCTTTTATTGATATTTTTTTTATTTATTTTGACGCGAGTTTACATTATTTAATGTGTATTTTGTATATATATTTTTATACGTATTTACATCATTTCATGTGTATTTTGTATAGTTTTAAACAAATTTATATTATTTAATGTATATATATATATATATATATATATATATATATATATATATATATATATATATATATATATATATATATATATATATATATATATATATATATATATATATATATATATTTATACAAATACACATTCTTTTATTGGTATTTTGTTTATTTATTTAGATACTAATTTACATTATTTTATGTGTATTTTGTATACATTTTTTATACGTATTTACTTAATTTTATGTGTATTTTATAGAAATCTACCTTATTTCATGTGTATTCGTATATATATTTTGAAACAAATTTACATTGTTTATATGTATTTTGCATATCTATTTTTGTGTATTCTGTATTTATTTTTATTATACGTAGAATTATGTAAAATCGTATCAAAATAGGTACGCAGAATATCAATAAAATAATTTTAATTTGTATGAAAATAAAGATGCAAAATACCCATAAGATAAAGCATATTTAAAAAAAAAAATACATATATAAAAAATACATAGAATAATTAAATTTGTATTAAAATTAATATACAAAATGCACATATACAATAAGGTAAATTTGTATTGAAAAAAAAACGCAAAATACAAATAAAACAGTGTAAATTTGTTTCAAAATATATATACGAATACACATAAAATAACGTAGATTTCTATAGAAATATATATACAAAATACACATGAAATTATGTAAATACGTATAAAAATATATATATATAAAATACATATACAAAAACAAATAGAATAATGTAAAATCGTATCAAAATAAATTCACCGAATATTAATAAAATAATGTAAATTTGTATGAAAATAAAGATGCAAAATTCCCATAAAATAGCGCTTTTTTTAGAAAAATATATATACAAAAATACATATAAAATATTTAAATTTGTATTGAGATAAATATACAAAATACACATACAATAAGGTAAATTTGTGTTGAAAGAGATATGCAAAAATACATATAAAAAATGTAAACTTGTTTCAAAATATATATACGAATACACATAAAATAACGTAGATTTCTATAAAAATATATATACAAAATACACATAAAATTAGGTAAATACGAATAAAAAAATGTAAACAAAATACACATAAAATAATATAAATTCGAAACAAAATAAATAAACAAAATACCAATAAAAGAATGTGTATTTGTTCTGTGTATTTTTATATATAGTTTTATACAAATTTACGATATTTTATGTGTATTTTTTTTATTTATATTTATACAAATACACATTCTTTTACTGGTATTTTGTTTATTTATTTTGATACGATTTTTATGTGTATTTTGTATTCATTTTTCTATACGTATTTACTTCATTTTGTGTATTTTGTATATATTTTTATAGAAATCAACGTTATTTTATGTGTATTCGTATATATATTTTGAAACAAATTTACATAGTTTTATATGTATTTTGCATATCTATTTCAATACAAATTTACCTTAGAGTATGTGCATTTTTTATATTTATTTTAATTCAAATTTTAATATTTTATGTGTATTTTGGTATAGATATTTAAAAAAAAATGCGTTATTTTATGGCTATTTTGCATCTTTATTTTCATACAAATTTACATTATTTAATTAATATTCTGTGTATTTATTTTGATACGATTTTACATTATTCTATTTGTGTTTTGTATATATTTTTTTATACATATTTACATTATTTAATTAGTATTTTGTATATATATTTGATACAAATTTACGTTATTTTAAGTGTATATGTTTATATATTTTCATTCAAATTTCCATTATCTTATGTGTATTTTGTATATGTATTTCAATACAAATTTACCTAATTTTATGAGTATTTTGTATATTTATTTTCATACAAATTTAAATTATTTTTGTGTATTTTTGTATATAGTTTTATACAAACTTAGGTTATTTTATGAGTATTTTGTATATCTATTTTCATACAAATACACATTCTTTTATTGATATTTTAATTATTTATTTTGACGAGAATTTAACTTATTTAATGTGTATTTTGTGTGTATATATATATATATATATATATATATATATATATATATATATATATATATATATATTTATACGTATATATATATATATATATATATATATATATATATATATATATATATATATATATATATATATATATATATATATATATATATATTTATATGTATTTACATTATTTCATGTGTATTTTGTATATATATTTCTATAGAAATCTACGTTATTTTATGTGTATTCGTATATAGATTTTTAAACAAATTTACGCTTTAATGTGCATTTTGTATATTTTTTCAATACAAATTTACCTTATTGTACGTGCATTTTGTTTATTAATTTTAATACAAATTTAGTTATTCTATGTGTATTTTTGTATATGTATTTAAAAAAAAATATGCTTTATTTTATGGGTATTTTGCATCTTTATTTTCATACAAAATGACATTATTTTATTGATATTCTGTGTATTTATTTTGATACGATTTTACATTATTCTATGTTTATTTTGTATATATTTTTAATTTAATTTAGCTTATTTTATGTGTATTTTGTATATCTATTTATTTTAATGCAAAATCAAATATTTTATGTTTTTTCGTATATATATTTTTATAAAAAATGCGTTATTTTATGGGTATTTTGCGTCTTAATTTTCATACAAATTTACATTATTTTATTAATATTTTCTGTATTTATTTTGATACGATTTTACATTATTTTATTTGTGTTTTGTATATATTTTTTTATACATATTTACATTATTTAATGTGTTTTTTGTATATATATTTGATACAAATTTACGTTATTTTAAGTCTATATGTTTATATATTTTCATTCAAATTTACATTATTTTATGTGTATTTTGTATATGTATTTCAATACAAATTTACCTAATTTTATATGTTTTTTGTATATTTATTTTCATACAAGTTTAAATTATTTTTGTGTATTTTTGTTTATAGTTTTATACAAATTTAGGCTATTTTATGTGTATTTTGTATATCTATTTTCATACAAATACACATTCTTTTCATGATATTTTGTTTATTTATTTTGACACGAATTAACATTATTTAATGTGTATTTTGTATATATATTTTTTTACGTATTTACATTATTTCAAGTGTATTTTGTATATATATTTCTAGAGAAATCTGCGTTATTTTATGTGTATTCGTATATATATTTTGAAACAAATTTACATTGTTTTATGTGTATTTTGCATATTTTTTTAATACAAAATTATCTTATTGTATGTGCATTTTGTATATTAATTTTAATACAAATTTGATTAATCTATGTGTATTTTTGTATATGCATTTTTATAAAAATATGATTTATTTTATGGGTATTTTGCATCTTTATTTTCATACAAATTTACATTATTTTATTGATATTCTGTGTATTCATTTTGATATGATTTTACATTATTCTATGTGTATTTTGTATATATATTTTATATAAAATGTATTTGTTTTCATTTCATACAAATCTACATTATTTTATGTGTTTTTTGTACATGTATTTAAATACAAATTTAACTAGTTATATGTGTATTTTGTATATCTATTTTGTATGTATATTTTCATAGAAATTTACTCTATTTTATGAGTATTCGTATATATATTTTGATACAAATTTACATTATTAATGTGTATTTTGCATATCTATTTCAATACAAATTTACTTTATTGTACGTGCATTTTGTATATTTATTTTAATACAAATTTAATTATTTTATATGTATTTTTGTATATATATTTTTATGCAAATATGCGTTATTATACGGATATTTTGCATCTTTATTTTCATACAAATTTACATTATTTTATTGATATTCTCTTTATTTATTTTGATACGATTTAAAATTATTCTATGTGTTTTTTGTATATATTTTTTTTATATATATATTTACATTATTTAATGTTGATTTTGTATATATTTTTTATCCAAATTTACATTATTTTATGTGTATTTGTTTATATATTTTTATACATATTTACATATGTGTTATGTGTTTTTTGTATATATATTTTTCTACGTATTTAAATTATTTTATGTGTATTTTGTATATACATTTTCATAAAAAAAATTACGTTATTTTATTGTGTGTATAAGTATATATTTTGATACAAATTTTATACAAATTCATGTTATTTAATGTGTATTTGTATATATATTTTCATACAAATTTATATTATTTTATGTGTATTTTTTCATATATTTCATTACAAATTTACTTTATTTTATGTTTATTTTGTATAATTATTTAATTCAATTTTAAATTATTTTATGTGTATATTTGTATTTGTATTTAGGTTATTTTATGTGTATTTTGTATATATATTTTCATCCAAAATTACATTATTTTATTGGTATTTCTTAATTTAATTCGATATGAATTTAGATTATTTCATAGGTATTTTGTATACATATTTTTATACTCCTTTACATTATCTAATGTTGGTTTTGTATATAAATTTTTATGCAAATTTATCTAATGTTCATTTTTGTACATATATTTTTTTAGAAATTCGCGTTATTTTATGTATATAGTTTTATATAAATTTATGTTATTTTATGTGCATTTTGTATATTTATATTTATACAAATACACATTCTTTTATTGGTATACTGTTTATTTACATTTATACGAATTTACATATTTTATGTGTATTTTGTATACATTTTTTTATACGTATTGACTTAATTTTATGTGTATTTTGTATATGTATTTTTATAGAAATCTACGTTATTTTATGTGTATTCGTATATATTTTGAAACAAATTTACATTATTTTAAATGTATTTTCCATATCTATTTCAATGCAAATTTACCTTATTGTATGTGCATTTTGTATATTTATTTTAATACAAGTTCAAATATTTTATGTGTATTTTGGTATCAATAATTTTATAAAAAAAATGCGTTATTTTATAGGTATTTTGCATCTTAATTTTCATTTTATATGTACTTTGTATATATATTTTTATACGCTCTTATATTATTTAATATTTATTTTGAATATATATTTTTATACAAATTCATGGTATTTTATGTGTATTTGTATATATATTTTCATATAAATTTACATTATTGTATGTGTATTTTGTACATATATTTTATTACAAATCTTCCTTATTTTATGTTTATTTTGTATGTGTATTTTGTATATTTATATTTATCCAAATACACATTCTTTTATTGGTATTTTGTTTATTTATTTTAATTCGAATTTACATTATTTTATGTGTATTTTGAATACATTTTTTTATACGTATTTACTTAATTTTATGTGTATTTTGTATATATATTTTTATAGAAATCTACGTTTTTTTATTTGTATTCGTATATATATTTTGAAACAAATTTACATTGTTTTATATGTATTTTTGCATATCTCTTTCAATACAAATTTACCTTATTGTATATGCATTTTGTATATTTATTTCAATACTAATTTAAAAATTTTATGTGTATTTTGGTATATATATTTTTATAAGAAATGCGCTATTTTATGGAAATTTTGCATCTTTATTTTCATACAAATTTACATTATTTTATTAATTTTCGGTGTATTTATTTTGATACGATTTTACATTATTCTATTTGTTTTTTGTAAATACTTTTTTATACATATTTACATTATTTAATGTGTATCTTGCATATATATTTTATACAAATTTATTATCTATTATCTATTTTCATACAAATACACATTCTTTTCATGATATTTTGTTTATTTATTTTGACACGAGTTTACATTATTTGATATGTATTTTGTATATATATTTTTATACGTATTTACATAATTTCATATGTATTTTGTATATATATTTAATAGATATTCAAAATACACATAAAATAACCTAAATTTGTATCAAACTATATACAAAAATACACAAAAATATTTTAAATTTGAATAAAAATAAATATACAAAATACACATAAACTACGTAAATTTGTATGGAAATACATATACAAAATACACATAAAATAATGTAAATTTGAATGAAAATACATAAACAAATTCACTTAAAATAACGTAAATTTGTATAAAAAAATATATACAAAACACAAATAGAATAATGTAAAATCGTATCAAAATAAATACATAGAATATTAATAAAATAATGTAAATTTGTATGAAAATAAAGAGGCAAAATACCAATAAAATAACGCATTTTTTTATTTATTAAAATATATATACCAAAATACACAAAAAAATTATATTTGTATTAAAATAAATATATAAAAAACACATACAATAAGGTAATTTTGTATTGAAATAGATACGCAAAATACATATAAAGCAATGTAAATTTCTTTCAAAATATGTATACGAATACACATAAAATAATGTAGATTTCTATAAATATATATATACAAAATACACATAAAATGAAGTAAATATGTATAAAAAAATGTATACAAAATAAACATAAAATAATGTAAATTCGTATCAAAATAAATAAACAAAATAACAATAAAAGAATCTGTATTTGTATAAATATAAATATACAAAATACACATAAAATAACGTAAATTTATATAAAACTATATACATAAATACACAGAAGTAATTAAATTTGTATGAAAATATATACAAAATACACACAAAATAAGCTAAATTTGAATTGAAATATATATACAAAATACATGAAATAAAGTAAATTTGTATCAAAATATTTATACAAATGCACATATAATAACGTAAATTTGTATGAAAACATATAAACAAAATACACATTAAATAATATAAATACGTATAAAAAAATGTGTACAAAATACACATATAGACATGTAATTCGTGTCAAAATAAATAAAGAAAATACCAATAAAATAATATAAATTTGTATGAGTAAACGTGTATGTTGCATATTTTTTCAATACAAATTTACCTTATTATATACGCATTTTGTATATTAATTTTAATACAAATTTAATTATTCGATGTGTATTTTTGTATCTGTATTTTTATAAACATATGCTTTATTTTTTGGGTATTTTGCATCTTTATTTTCATAAAAATTTACATTATTTTATTGATATTCTGCTCATTCATTTTGATACGAATTGACATTATTCTATGTGTATTTTGTATATATTTTTCATACAAATTTACGTTATTTTATGTGTATTTGTTTATATATTTTGACACAAATTTACAATATTTTATGGCTATTTTGTATATACATTTCAAAAGAAATTTTATGTGTATTTTGTATATCTATTTTCATACAAACTGAAATTATTTCTATGTATTTTTGTATATATATTAATACAAATTTTAGTTATGTTATGTGTATTTTGTAAATTTATTTTCGTTCATATATATATTATTTTATTGGTGTTTTGTTGATTTATATTGATACGAATTTACATTATTTTATATGTACTTTGTTTATATATTTTTATACGCTTTTACATTATTTAATATTTATTTTGAATATATATTTTTATACAAATTCATGGTATTTTATGTGTATTTGTATATATATTTTCATATAAATTTACATTATTTTATGTGTATTTTCTACATATATTTTATTACAAATCTACCTTATTTTATGTTTATTTTGTATATGTATTTTGTATATTTATATTTATCCAAATACACCTTCTTTTATTGGTATTTTGTTTATATATTTTAAATCGAATTTACATTATTTTATGTGTATTTTTTTTTAATTTTTTTATACGTATTTACTTAATTTTATGTGTATTTTGTATATATATTTTTATAGAAATCTACGTTTTTTTATTTGTATTCGTATATATATTTTGAAACAAATTTACATTGTTTTATATGTATTTTTGCATATCTCTTTCAATACAAATTTACCTTATTGTATGTGCATTTTGTATATTTATTTCAATACAAATTTTAAAATTTTATGTGTGTTCTGGTATATATATTTTTATAAGAAATGCGCTGTTTTATGGGAATTTTGCATCTTTATATTCATACAAATTTACATTATTTTATTAATATTCGGTGTATTTATTTTGATACGAATTTACATTATTCTATTTGTTTTTCGTATATACTTTTTTATACCTATTTACATTATTTAATGAGTATCTTGCATATATATTTTATACAAATTTATTATCTATTTTCTATTTTTATACAAATACACATTCTTTACATGATATTTTGTTTATTTATTTTGACACGAATTTACATTATTTGATATGTATTTTGTATATATATTTTTATACGTATTTACATAATTTCATATGTATTTTGTATATATATTTATATAGAAATCTACTTTATTTTATGTGTATTCGTATATATATTTTGAAAAAACTTTACATTGTTTTATAAGAATTTTTGAATATCTCTTTTAATACAAATTTACCTTACTGTATATGCATTTTGTATATTTATTTCAATACAAATTTAAATATTTTATGTGTATTTTGGTATAAATATTTTTATAAGAAATGCGATATTTTATGGGAATTTTGCATCTTTATTTTCATACAAATTTACATTATTCTATTGATATTCTGTGTATTTATTTTGGTACGATTTTACATTATTCTATTTGTTTTTTGTATATATTTTTTTATACACATTTACATTATTTAATGTGTATCTTGCATATATATTTTATACAAATTTACGTTATTTTAAGTGTATTTGTTTTTATATTTTCATTCAAATTTACATTTATTTTAATTCGAAATTACATTATTTTATATGTATTTTGTTTACATTTTTTTATACGTATTTACTTAATTTTATGTGTATTTTGTATATATATTTTTATAGAAATCTACGTTTTTTTATTTGTATTCGTATATATATTTTGAAACAAATTTACATTGTTTTATATGTATTTTTGCATATCTCTTTCAATACAAATTTACCTTATTGTATGTGCATTTTGTATATTTATTTCAATGCAAATTTAATTATTTTATGTGTATTTTGGTATATATATTTTTATAAGAAATGCGCTATTTTATGGGAATTTTACATCTTTATTTTCATACAAATTTACATTATTTTATTTGTATATTTATAAAAAATGCGTTATTTTATGGGTATTTTGCATCTTTATTTTCATTCAAATTTACATTATTTTATTTACATTCTATGTATTTATTATGATACGATTTTACATTATTCTATTTGTGTTTTGTATATATATTTTTTATACATATTTACAAAACACAAATAGAATAATGTAAATATTAATAAAATAATGTAAATTTTATGAAAATTAAGATGCAAAATACCCATAAAATAACGCATTTTTTATAAAAATATATATACGAAAACACATAAAATATCTGATTTTGTATTAAAATAAGTATACAAAATGCACATACAATAAGGTAAATTTGTATTGAAATAGATACGCAAAATACATATAAAACAATGTAAATATGTTTCAAAATATATAAAGGAATACACCTAAAATAACGTAGATTTCTATAAAAATATATATACAAAATACACATATAATTAAGTAAATACGTATAAAAAAATGTATTCAAAATAAACATAAAATAATGTAATATCGTATCAAAATAAATAAACAAAATACTAATAAAAGAATGTGTGTTTGTATAA
Organism: Eriocheir sinensis; assembly: GCF_024679095.1. Classification (NCBI taxonomy): domain Eukaryota; kingdom Metazoa; phylum Arthropoda; class Malacostraca; order Decapoda; family Varunidae; genus Eriocheir; species Eriocheir sinensis. The sequence continues at coordinate 622,520 of NW_026110541.1, forward strand.
ATATAAATATACAAAATACACATAAAATAACGTAAATTTATATAAAACTATGTACAAAAATACATAGAAGTAATTAAATTTGTATTAAAATAGATATACAAAATACACATAAAATAAGCTAAATTTGAATTGAAATATATATACAAAATACATAAAATAATGTAAATTTTTAACAAAATACTTATACACATATAATAACGTAAATTTGTAAAAAAATATATAAACAAAATACACATTAAATAATGTAAATACGTATAAAAAAATGTACAAAATACACAAACAATCATGTAATTCGTATCAAAATAAATAGACAAAATACCAATAAAATACTGTAAATTTCTGTGAGAAAACATATACAAAATACACATAAATAACGCAAATGTCAATAAAAATATATATAATATAATATATTTTTATACATATTTAAAATATTTAATGTATATTTTGTATATATATATATATATATATATATATATATATATATATATATATATATATATATATATATATATATATATATATATATATATATATATATATATATATATATATATATATATATATATCTATATATATATATATATATATATATATATATATATATATATATATATATATATATATATATATATATTATCCAAATTTACGTTATTTTATGTGTATTTGTATATATATTTTTATACAAATTTACATTATTTTATGTGAGTTTTGTATATGTATTTCAATACAAATATGCCTAACTTTATGTGTATTTTGCATATCTATTTTCAAACAAATTTAAATTATTTTTGTGTATTTTTGTATATATTTTTATACAAATTTTAGTTATTTTATTTGTTTTTTGTATATATATTTTCCTACAAATATACATTCTTTTATTGGAATTTTGTGTATTTATTTTGTTACGAGTTTACATTATTTTATGTGTATTTTGTATATATATTTTTCTACGTATTTAAATTATTTTATGTTTATTTTATATATACATTTTCATAAAAATTTACGTTATTTTATTGTGTGTATTCGTATATATTTTGAAACAAATTTTATAGAAATTCATGTTATTTTATGTGTATTTGTATATATATTTTCATACAAATTTATATTATTTTATGTGTATTTTTACCTATATTTTATTACAAATTTACCTTATTTTATGTTTATTTTGTATATTTATTTCATTCAATTTTAAATTATTTAATGTGTTTATTTGTATTTGTATTTAGGTTATTTTATGTGTGTTTTCTATATATATTTTCATCCAAAATTACATTAATTTATTGTTATTTTCTTAATTTAACTCGATACGAATTTAGATTATTTCACAGGTATTTTGTATACATATTTTTATACTCATTTACATTATCTAATGTGTGTTTTGTATATATATTTTTTATGCAAACTAATTTTATGTGCATTTTTGTACATATATTTTTATAGAAATTTGCGTTATTTTATGTGTATTTTGTATATGTTTTCTCATACAAATTGACATTATTTAATTAGTTTTTTGTTTATTTATTTTGATACGAATGACATGATTATTTGTGTATTTTGTACATATTTTTTGTATACCAATTTACATTACTTAATGTGCATTTTGTTTATATATTTTTATACAAATTTACGTTATGATATGTGTATTTGTTAAAAATATTTTGAAACAAATTTACTTTATTTTATGTATTTTGTATATATATTTCAATTCAAATTTAGCTTATTTTGTGTGTATTTTGTATATCTATTTTCATACAAATTTAATTACTTCTGTAAATTTTTGTATATAGTTTTATACAAATTTACGTTATTTTATGTGCATTTTGTATATTTATATTTATACAAATACACATTCTTTTATTGGTATTTTGTTTATTTATATTTATACAAATTTACATTATTTTATGTGTATTTTGTGTACTTTTTCTATTCGTATTTACTTAATTTTATGTGAATTTAGTATATATATTTTTATAGAAATCTACGTTATTATATGAGTATTCGTATATATATTTTGAAACAAATTTACATTGTTTTATATGTATTTTGCATATCTATTTCAATACAAATTTACCTTATTGTATATTGTATATTGTATTGTATATTATATATTTTTGGTATATATAATTTTCAAAAAAAGCGTTATTTTATAGGTATTTTGCATCTTAGTTTTCATACAAATTTACATTATTTTATTAATATTCTGGGTATATATTTTGATACGATTTTATATTATACTATTTGTGTTTTGTATATATTTTTTTATACATATTTTTATTATTTAATGTGTATTTTTTATATATATTTTATACAAATTTACGTTATTTTAAATGTATTTCTTTATATAATTTCATTCAAATTTACATTATTTTAAATGTATTTTGTATATGTATTTAAATACAAATTTACCTAATTTTATGTGTATTTTGTATATTTATTTTCATACAAATTGAAATTATTTTTGTTTTTTTGTATATAGTTTTATACAAATTTAGGTTATTTTATGTGTATTTTCTATATCTAGTTTCATACAAATACACATTCTCTTATTGATATTTTGTTTATTTATTTTGACGCGAGTTTACATTATTTAATAACTTCCTACAAATGAATAGACCATTTATTATTATTATTATTATTTTATTGCTATTTTGTTTATTTATTTTGATACGAATTACATGATTATATGTGTATTTTGTACATGTTTTTTATACGTGTTTACATTATTTAATGTGTATTTTGTTTATATATTTTTAAACAAATTAACGTTATTAAATGTGTATTTGTGTAAATATTTTGATACAAATTTACATTATTGTATGTATTTTGTATATACATTTCAATTCAAATTTAGCTTATTTTATTTTTATTTTGTATATATATTTTCATACAAATTTAATTACTTCTGTGTATTTTTGTATATAGTTTAATACAAATTTACATTATTTTATGTGTATTTTGTATATTTATATTTATACAAATACACATTCTTTTATTGGTATTTTGTTTATTTATTTTTATACGAATTTACATTATTTTATGTGTATTTTGTATACATTTGTTTATACGTATTTACTTCTTTTTATGTGTATGTTGCATATATTTTTATAGAAATCTACGTTATTTTGTTTGTATTCGTATATATATTTTGAAACAAATTTACATTGTTTTATATGTATTTTGCATATCTATTTCAATACAAATTTACCTTATTGTATGTGCATTTTGTATATTTATTTTAATACAAATTCAAATATTTTATGTGTATTTTGGTATATATATTTTTATAAAAAAATGCGTTTCTTTATGGGTATTTTGCATCTTAATTTACATACAAATTTACATTATTTTATTAAGATTCTGTGTATTTATTTTTATACTATTTTATATTATTCTATTTGTGTTTTGTATATATATTTTTTTTATACATATTTACATAATTTAATGTGTATTTTTTATATATATTTTATACAAATTTACGTAATTTTAGGTGTATTTTTTATATATTTTCATTCAAATTTAAATATTATTTTATGTGTATTTTGTATATGTATTTTAATACAAATCTACCTAATTTTATGTATATTTTGTACATGTATTTAAATACAAATTTATTTAATTATATGAGTATTTTGTATATCTATTTTCATACAAATTGAAATTAATTTTGTGTATCTTTATATATATTTTTATACAAATATATTTTGTATATTTTTTTTCCTACATATATACGTTCTTTTATCGTAGTTTTGTTTATTTATTTCTATACTATTTCTATTCTATATTTACATTGTTTTAGGTGTATTTGATATGTATATTTTTTTACTTATTTATATCATTTTATTTGTGTTTTGAATATATATTTTCATAGAAATTTACTCTATTTTATGGGTATTCGTATATATATTTTGATACAAATTTACATTATTTATGTTTATTTTTCATATCTATTTCAATACAAATTTACCATATTGTATGTGTATTTTGTATATTTATTTTAATACAAATTAAATTATTTTATGTATATTTTTGTAAAAATATGCGTTATTATTTGGGTATTTTGCATCTTTATTTTCATACAAATTTACATTATTTTCTTGATATTCTGTTTATTTATTTTGATACGATTTTACTTTATTCTATGTGTATTTTGTATATATATTTTTATACACATCTACATTATTTAATGTATATTTTGTATATATATTTTATATAAATTTACGCTATTTTATGTGTATTTGTTGATATATTTTCATACAAATTTACAATATTTTATGTGTAATTTGTATATGTATTTCAATACAGATTTGCTTAATTTTATGTGTATTTTGCATATCTATTTTCAAATAAATTTAAATTATTTTTATGTATTTTTTATATATTTTTATACAAATTTTAGTTATTTTATTTGTATTTTGTATTTATATTTTCCTACAAATATACATTCTTTTAGTGGAATTTTGTTCATTTATTTTCATACGAATTTACATAATTTTATGTGTATTTTGTATATATATTTTTCTACGTATTTACATTATTTTATGTGTATTTTTTATATATATTTTCATAAAAATTTACGTTATTTTATTGTGTGTATTAGTATATGTTTTGATACAAATTTACATTATTTTATGTTTATTTTGCATATTTATTTCAATATAGATTTACCTTTTTTTATGTGTATTTTGTTTATTTATTTTAATACAAATTTAATTATTTTATGTGTACTTTGTATACATTTTCTTATACGTATTTACTTCATTTAATGTGTATTTTGTATATATATATTTTTATAGGAATCTACGTTATTTTATGTGTATTGGTATATATATTTTGAAGCAAATTTACATTGTTTTATATGTATTTAGCATATCTATTTCAATATAGATCTACCTTATTGTATGTGCATTTTGTATATTTATTGTAACACAAATTTAGATATTTTATTATTTTCGTATATATATTTTTATAAAAAGAATTTTATATAAATTTAAAATATTTTATGTGTATTTTGTATATCTATTTTCATACAAATACACATTTTTATTGATATTTTGTTTATTTATTTTGACGCGAATTCACATTATTTAATGTGTATTGTGTATATATATTTTTATACGTATTTACGTCATTTCATGTGTATTTTGTATATATATTTCTATAGAAATATGTTATTTTATGTGTATTCGTATATATATTTTGAAACAAATATACATTGTTTTATGTGCATTTTGCATATTTTTTCAATATAAATTTACCTTATTGTACGTGCATTTTGTATATTAATTTATATACAAATTTAATTATTCTATGTGTATTTTTGTATAAGTATTTTAATGAAAAAATGCTTTATTTTATGGGTATTTTGCATCTTTATTTTCATACAAATTTACCTTATTTTATTGATATTCTGTGTATTTATTTTGATACGATTTTACATTATTCTATGTATATTTTGTATATATATTTCATACAAATGAACGTTATTTTATGTGAATTTGTTTTAATTTCATACAAATTTATATTATTTTATGTGTATTTTGTACATGTATTTAAATACAAATTTAACTAGTTATATGTGTATTATGTATATCTATTTTCATACAAATTGAAATTAATTTTGTGTATTTTAGTATATATTTTTATTTAAATTTTCGTAATTTTATGTGAATTTTGTATATTTATTTTCCTACAAATATACGTTCTTTTATCGGAATTTTGTTTATTTATTTTGATACGAATTTTCATTATTTTAGGTGTATTTGATATATATATTTTTATACTTATTTACATAATTTTAAATGTATTTTGAATATATATTTTCATAGAAATTTACTCTATTTTATGTGTATTCGTATATATATTTTGATACAAATTTACATTATTTATGTGTATTTCGCATATCTATTTCAATACAAATTTTCTTTATTGTTTGTGCCTTTTGTATATTTATCTTTATGGAAATTTAATTATTTTATGTATATTTTTGTATATATATTTTTAAACAAATATGCGTTATTATATGGGTATTTTGCATCTTTATTTTCATACAAATTTACATTATTTTATTGATTGTCTGTTTATTTATTTTGATACGATTTTACGTTATTCTGTATTTATATATATATATATATATATATATATATATATATATATATATATATATATATATATATATATATATATATATATATATATATATATATATATATATATATATATATATATATTTAGACATATTTACATTATTTAATGTATATTTTGTACATATATTTTATGGAAATTTACGTTATCTTATGTGTATTTGTTTATATATTTTCATACAAATTTACATTATTTTATGTGTATTTTGTATATGTATTTCAATAAAAATTTGCCTAATTTCATTTGTATTTTGCATATCTATTTTCAAACAAATTTAAATTATTTTTGTGTATTTTTGTATTATTTTTATACATTTTTTTTTTATTTGTATTTTGTATATATATTTTTCTACACATATACATTCTTTCAGAGGAAATTTTGTGTATTTATTTTGATACGAATTTACATTATTTTATGTGTATTTTGTATATATATTTTTCTATGTATTTACATTATTTTATGTGTATTTTGTATATATATTTTCATAAAAATTTACGTAATTTTATTGTGTGTATTCATATATATTTTGATAAAAATTTTCATTATTTTATGTGTTTTTTGCATATCTATTTCAATAAAAATCTATCTTATTGTATGTGTATATTGTATATTTATTTTAATACAAATTTAATTATTTTATGTGTATTTTTGTATATATATTTTTTTTAAATATGAGATATTTTATGGGTATTTTGCATCTTTAATTTTATAAATTTTTACATTACGAACATATTTTTTATACGTATTTACATTATTTAATGTGAATTTTGTTTATATATTTTTATACAAATTTACGTTATTATATGTGTATTTGAATATATATTTTGATACAAATTTACATTATTTTACGTATTTTCTATATTTATTTCAATTCAAATTTAGCTTATTTTATGTGTCTTTTGTATATCTATTTTCATACAAATTTAATCATTTTTGTTTATTTTTGTATATAGTTTTATACAATTTTACGTTAATTTATGTGTATTGTTTATATTTATATTTATACAAGTAAACATTCTTTTATTGGCATTTAGTTTATTTATTTTGATACGAATTTACATTATTTTATGTGTATTTTGTATACATTTTCTTATACGTATTTACTTCATTTTATGTGTATTTTGTATATATATTTTATAGAAATCTACGTTATTTTATGTGTATTCGTATGTATATTTTGAAACAAATTTACATTGTTTTATATGTATTTTGCATATCTATTTCAATACAAATTTACATTATTTTATGTGCATTTTGTATATTTATTGTAATTCAAATTTAAATATTTTATGTGCATTTTGGTATATATATTTTCATAAAAAATGCGTTGTTTTATGGGTATTTTGCATCTTTATTTTCATACAAATTTACATTATTTTATTAATATTGTGTATTTATTTTGATACTATTTTACATTATTCTATTTGTGTTTTGTATATATTTTTTTATACATATTTACATTATTTAATGTGTTTTTTCTATATATATTTCATACAAATTTTCGTTATTTAAGTGTATTTGTTTATATATTTTTATTCAAATTTACATTATTTTATGTGTATTTTGTATATGTATTTCAATAGAAATTTACCTAATTTCATGTGTATTTTGTATACACATTTTATACAAACTTAAATTATTTTTTGTGTATTTTTGTATAGAGTTTTATACAAATTTTCAATATTTTATGTGTATTTTGTATATCTATTTTCATACAAATACACATTCTTTTATTGATATTTTGTTTATTTATTTTGATGCGAATTTACATTATTTAATGTGTATTGTGTATATATATTTTTATACGTATTTACGTCATTTCATGTGTATTTTGTATATATATTTCTATAGAAATATACGTTATTTTATGTGTATTCGTATATATATTTTGAAACAAATATACATTGTTTTATGTGCATTTTGTATATTTTTTCAATAAAAATTTACCTTATTGTACGTGCATTTTGTATATTAATTTTAATACAAATTTAGCTATTCTATGTGTATTTTTGTATATGTATTTTTATAAAAATATGCTTTATTTTATGGTTATTTTGCATCTTTATTTTCATACAAAATTACATTATTTTATTGATATTCTGTGTATTTATTTTGATACGATTTTACATTATTCTATTTATATTTTGTATATCTATTTTATACCAATGTACGTTATTTTATGTGAATTTGTTTTCATTTCATACAAATTTACATTATTTTATGTGAATTTTGTACATGTATTTAAATAAAAATGTAAGTAATTATATGTGTATTTTGTATATCTATTTTCATACAAATTGAAATTTATTTTTTTGTTTTTTGTATATATTTTTATTCAAATTTTCGTAATTTTATGTGTATTTTGTATATTTATTTTCCTACAAATATACGTTCTTTTATCGGAATTTTCTTTATTTATTTTGATACGAATTTTCATTTTTTTAGATGTATTTGATATATATATTTTTATACTTATTTACATAATTTTATATGTATTTTGAATATATATTTTCATAGAAATTTACTCTATATGTGTATACAAAAAAACACAAAAATAATTTAAATTTGTATGAAAATAAATATACAAAATACACATAAAATTAGGTAAATTTGTATTGAAATACATATACTAAATACACTTAAAATAATGTAAATTTGAATGAAATTATATAAAGAAATACACTTAAAATAACGTTAATTTGAATAAAATATATATATAAAATACACATTAAATAATGAAAATATGTATAAATAAATATATACAAAACACAAATAGTATAACATAAAATCGTATCAAAATATATCCACAGGATATTAATAAAATAATGTACATTTGTATGAAAACTAGGATGCAATATACCTATAAAATAGCGCATTTTTTTTAAATTATATTAAAATAAATATACAAAATGCACATACAATAAGGTAAATTTGTATTGAAATAGATATGCAAAAAACATATAAAACAATGTAAATTTCTTTCAAAATATATATACGAATACACATAAAATAACAAAGATTTCTATAAATATATATATACAAAATACAAATAAAATTGAGTAAATACGAATCAAAAATGTATACAAAATACACATAAAATAATGTAAATTCGTATAAATATAAATAAACAAAATACCAATAAGAGAATGTGTATTTGTATAAATATAAATATACAAAATGCACATAAAATAACGTAAATTTGTATAAAACTATATACAAAAATACTCAGAAGTAATTAAATTTGTATGAAAATAGATATACAAAATACACACAAAATAAGCTAAATTTGAATTGATATATATATACAAAATACATAAAATAAATTAAATTCGTTTCAAAATATTTTTAACAAATACACATGTGTATTTTGTATATCTATTTTGTATGTATATTTTCATAGAAATTTACTCTATTTTATGAGTATTCGTATATATATTTTGATACAAATTTACATTATTAATGTGTATTTTGCATATCTATTTCAATACAAATCTACTTTATTGTACGTGCATTTTGTATATTTATTTTAATACAAATTTAACTATTTTATATGTCTTTTTGTATATATATTTTTATGCAAATATGCGTTATTATATGGATATTTTGCATCTTTATTTTCATACAAATTTACATTATTTTATTGATATTCTCTATTTATTTTGATACGATTTAACATTATTCTATGTGGTTTTTGTATATATTTTTTTATATATATATTTACATTATTTAATGTTCATTTTGTATATATATTTTATCCAAATTTATATTATTTTATGTGTATTTGTTTATATATTTTCATACATATTTACCTTATTTTATGTGTTTTTTGTATATATATTTTTCTACGTATTTAAATTATTTTATATGTATTTTGTATATACATTTTCATAAAAAAATTACGTTATTTTATTGTGTGTATAAGTATATATTTTGATACAAATTTTATACAAATTCATGTTATTTAATGTTTATTCGTGTCAAAATAAATTAACAAAATATCATGAAAAGAATGTGTATTTGTATAAAAATAGATAATAGATAGTAAATTTGTATAAAATATATATGCAAGATACACATTAAATAATGTAAATATGTATAAAAAATTATATACAAAAAACAAATAGAATAATGTAAAATCGTATCAAAATAAATACACCGAATATTAATAAAATAATGTAAATTTGTATGAAAATAAAGATGCAAAATTCCGATAAAATAGCGCATTTCTTATAAAAATATATATACCAAAATACACATAAAATATTTAAATTTGTATTGAAATAAATATACAAAATGCACATACAATAAGGTAAATTTGTATTGAAAGAGATATGCAAAAATACATATAAAACAATGTAAATTTGTTTAAAAATATATATACGAATACAAATAAAAAAACGTAAATTTCTATAAAAATATATATACAAAATACACATAAAATTAAGTAAATACGTATAAAAAAATGTATACAAAATACACATAAAATAATGTAAATTCGATTTAAAATAAATAAACAAAATACCAATAAAAGAATGTGTATTTGGATAAATATAAATATGCAAAATACATATAGAAAATAAATATAAAATAAGGTAGATTTGTAATAAAATATATGTACAAAATACACATAAAATAATGTAAATTTATATAAAAATATATATACAAATACACATAAAATACCATAAATTTGTATAAAAATATATATTCAAAATAAATATTAAATAATGTAAAAGCGTATAAAAATATATATACAAAGTACATATAAAAAATGTAAATTCGTATCAATATAAATCAACAAAACACCAATAAAATAATATATATTTGAATGAAAATAAATTTACAAAATATACATAACATAACTAAAATTTGTATTAAAATATATACAAAAATACATAGAAATAATTTGAGTTTGTATGAAAATAGATATACAAAATACACATAAAACTAGGTAAATTTCTTTTGAAATGTATATACAAAATACCCATAAAATATTGTAAATTTGTGTCAAAATATATAAACAAATACACATAAAATAACGTAAATTTGTATGAAAAATATATACAAAATACACATAGAATAATGTCAATTCGTATCAAAATGAAAGAGCAGAATATCAATAAAATAATGTAAATTTGTATGAAAATAAAGATGCAAAATACCCCCCCAAAAAAACATATGTTTATAAAAATACAGATACAAAAATACACATCGAATAATTAAATTTGTATTAAAATTAATATACAAAATGCGTATATAATAAGGTAAATTTGTATTGAAAAAATATGCAACATACGTTTACTCATACAAATTTATATTATTTTATTGGTATTTTGTTTATTTATTTTGATACGAATTACATGATTATATGTGTATTTTGTACATATTTTTTTTATTATTTACATTATTTAATGTGTATTTTTTTTTATATACAAATTTACGTTATTATATGTGTATTTGTATAAATATTTTGATACAAATTTACTTTATTTCATGTATTTTGTATATATATTTCAATTCAAATTTAGCTTATTTTGAAAGAATTTTGTATATATTTTCATACAAATTTAATTACTTTTGTGTATTTTTGTATATAGTTTTATATAAATTTACGTTATTTTATGTGTATTTTGTATATTTATATTTATACAAATATATATTTATAAAAATCTACGTTATTTTATGTGTATTCGTATACATATTTTGAAACAAATTTACATTGCTTTATATGTATTTTGCATATCTATTTCAATACAAATTTACCTTATTGTATGTGTTTTTTATATATTTATTTTAATACAAATCTAATTTTTTTATGTGTATTTTGGTATATATATTTTTATAAATAAATAAAAATGCATTATTTTATGGGTATTTTGCCTCCTTATTTTCATACAAATTTACATTATTTTATTAATATTCTGTGTATTTATTTGATACGATTTTACATTATTCTATTTGTGTTTTGTATATATAATTTTTTATACAAATTTACGTTATTTTAAGTGTATTTGTTTATGCATTTTCATTCAAATTTACATTATTTTATGTGTATTTTGTATATGTATTTCCATACAAATTTACCTAATTTTATGTGTATTTTGTATATTTATTTTCATACAAATTTAAAATATTTTTGTGTATTTGTGTATATAGTTTGATACAAATTTAGGTTATTTTATGTGTATTTTGAATATCTATTAAATATATATACAAAATACATATGAAATTATGTAAATACGTATAAAAATATATATACAAAATACATATCAAATAATGTAAATTCGTGTCAAAATAAATAAACAAAATATCATGAAAAGAATGTGTATTTGTATGAAAATAGATAATAGATAATAAATTTGTATAAAATATATATGCAAGATACACATTAAATAATGTAAATATTTATAAAAAAAAGTATATACAAAAAGCAAATAGAATAATGTAAAATCGTATCAAAATAAATACACCGAATATCAATAAAATAATGTAAATTTGTATGAAAATAAAGATGCAAAATTCCCATAAAATAGCGCATTTCTTATAAAAATATATATACCAAAATACACATAAATTTTTTAAATTTGTATTGAAATAAATATACAAAATGCACATACAATAAGGTAAATTTGTATTGAAGGAGATATGCAAAAATACATATAAAACAATGTAAATTTGTTTCAAAATATATATACGAATACAAATAAAAAAACGTAGATTTCTCTAAAATTATATATACAAAATACACATAAAATTAAGTAAATACGAATAAAAAAATGTATTCAAAATACACATCAAATAATATAAATCTGTATGAAAATATATATACAAATACACATTAAATAACATGAATTTGTATAGAATTTGTATCAAAATATATACTTATACACACAATAAAAGAACGTAATTTTTTTATGAAAATGTATATACAAAATACACATAAAATAATTTAAATACGTAGAAAAATATATACAAAAAACACAAAATAATCTATATATGTATGAAAATATATAAACAAATACACATAAAATAATGTCAATTTGAATAAAATATATATATATATATATATATATATATATATATATCTATATATATATATATATATATATATATATATATATATATATATATATATATATATATATATATATATATATATATATATATATATATATATATATATATATATATATATATATATATATATATATATATATATATATATATATATATATATATATATATATATATATATATATATATCTATATATATATATATATATATATATATATATATATATATATATATATATATATATACAAAAAACACATAGAATAATGTTAAATCGTATCAAAATAAATAAAGAGAATATCAATAAAATAATGTAAATTTGTATGAAAATAAAGATGCAAAAAATCCATATAATAACACATATTTGCATAAAAATATATATACAAAAAGACATAAAATAATTAAATTTGTATTAAAATAAATATACAAAATCAACGTACAATAAAGTTAATTTGTATTGAAATAGATATGCAAAATACACATTAATAATGTAAATTTGTATCAAAATATATATACGAATACTCATAAAATAGAGTAAATTTCTATGAAAATATACATACAAAATAGATATACAAAATACACATATAACTAGTTAAATTTGTATTTAAATACATGTACAAAAACACATAAAATAATGTAGATTTGTATGAAATGAAAACAAATACATATTATATAAAATATATACACAAAATACACATAGAATAATGTAAAATCATACCAAAATAAATACACAGAATATCAATAAAATAATGTATATTTGTATGAAAATAAAGATGCAAAATACCAATAAAATAAAGCATATTTTTATAAAAATACATATACAAAAATACACAGAGATTAATCAAATTTGTATTAAAATTAATATACAAAATGCACATACAATAAGGTAAATTTGTATTAAAAAAATATGCAAAATACACATAAAACAATGTAAATTTGTTTCAAAATATATATACGAATACACATAAAATAACGCAGATTATTTTATATGTACTTTGTATATATATTTTTATACGCATTTACATTATTTAATATTTATTTTGAATATATAATTTTATACAAAATAAACATAAAAATAAGGTAAATTTGTAATGAAATATATGTACAAAATACACATAAAATAATGTAAATTTATATGAAAATATATATACAAATACACATAAAATACCATGAATTTGTATAAAATTATATATTCAAAATAAATATTAAATAATGTAAATGCGTATAAAAATATATATAAAAAGTACATATAAAATAATGTAAACTCGTATCAATATAAATCAACAAAATACCAATAAAATAATATATATTTGAATGAAAATAGACTTACAAAATACACATAACATAACTAAAATTTGTATTGAAATATTCAAAAATACATATAAATAATTTGAGTTTGTATGAAAATAGATATTCAAAATACACATAAAACTAGGTAAATTTCTTTTGAAATATATATACAAAATACCCATAAAATATTGTAAATTTGTGTCAAAATATATAAACAAATACACATAAAATAACGTAAATTTGTATGAAAAATATATACAAAATACACATAGAATAATGTCAAATCGTATCAAAATGAATGAGCAGAATATCAATAAGATAACGTAGATTTTGTATGAAAATAAAGATGCAAAATGCCCATAAAATAAAGCATATTTTTATAAAAATACATATACAAAAATACACATAGAATAATTAAATTTGTATTAAAATTAATATACGAAATGCATATACAATAAGGTAAATTTGTATTGAAAAAATATGCAAAATACACATATAAGTGTAAATTTGTTTAAAAATCTATATACGAATACACATAATACAACGTAGATTTCTATAGAAATATATATACAAAATACACATGAAATGATGTAAATACGTATAAAAATATATATACAAAATACACATTAAATAATTTAAATTCTCGTCAAAATAAATAAACAAAATATCAATAAAAGAATGTGTATTTGTATGAAAATAGATATACAAAATACTCATAAAATAACCTAAGTTTGTATAAAACTATATACAAAAATACACAAAAATAATTTAAATTTGTATGAAACTAAATATACAAAATACACATAAAATTAGGTAAATTTGTATTGAAATACATATACAAAATACACATAAAATAATGGAAATTTGAATGAAAATATATAAAAATATACACTTAAAATAACGTAAATTTGTATCAAATATATATACAAAATACTAATTAAATAATGTAAATATGTATAAAAAAAATATATACAAAACACAAATAGAATAATGTAAAATCGTATCAAAATAAATACACAGAATATTAATAAAATAATGTAAATTTGTATGAAAATAAAGATGCAAAATAGCCATAAAATAACGCATTTTTTATAAAAATATATATACCAAAATACACATAAAATATTAAAATTTGTATTAAAATAAATATAAAAAATGCACATACTGTAAGGTAAATTTGTATTGAAATAGACATGCAAAATACATATAAAACAATGTAAATTTGTTTCAAAATATATATACGAATACACATAAAATAACGTTGATTTCTATAAAAATATATACAAAATACACTCAAAATGAAGAAAATACGTATAAAAAAATGAATACAAAATACACATAAAAATCGTATCAAAATAAATAAACAAAATACCAGTAAAAGAATGTGTATTTGTATAAAAATAAATATACAAAATACACATAAAATATCGTAAATTTGTGTAAAACTATATACAAAAATACACAGAACAAATACACATTCTTTTATTGGTATTTTGTTTATTTATTTTGTTTCGAATTTACATTATTTTATGTGTATTTTGTTTACATTTTTTTATACGTATTTACTTAATTTTATGTGTATTTTGTATATATATTTTTATAGAAATCTACGTTATTTTATATGTATTCGTATATATATTTTGAAAAAAATTTACATTGTTTCAAATGTATTTTTGCATATCTCTTTCAATAGAAGTTTACCTTATTGTATGTGCATTTTGTATATTTATTTCAATACAAATTTAAATATTTTATGTGTATTTTGGTATATATATTTTTGCAAGAAATGCGCTATTTGATGGGAATTTTGCATCTTTATTTTCACACAAATTTACATTATTTTATTAATATTCGGTGTATTTATTTTGATACGATTTTATATTTGTTTTTTGTATATATTTTTGTGTATTTTTGTATATAGTTTTATACAAATTTAGGTTATTTTATGTACGCATTTACATTATTTAATGTGTGTTTTGTATATATATTTTTATGCTAATTTACTTTATTTTATATGCATTTTTGTACATATATTTTTTTAGAAATTTGCGTTATTTTATGTGTATTTATATATGTTTTCTCATGCAAATTTACATTATTTTATTGCTATTTTGTTTAATTATTTTGATACGAATGAAAATAGATATACAAAATATACATAAAATAAACTAAATTTGTATTGAAATATATATACAAAATACATAAAATAATGTAAATTTGTATCATAATATTTTAACAGATGCGCATAAAATAACGTAAATTTGTTTTAAAATATACAAAATACACATTTAATAATGTAAATATGTATAAAAAAATATATACAAAACACAAATAGAATAATGTAAACTCGTATCAAAACAAATACACAGAATATTAATAAAACAATGTAGATTTGTATGAAAATAAAGATGCAAAATACCCATTAAATAACGCATTTTTTATAAAAATATATATACCAAAATACACATGAAAAAAATAATTTGTATTAAAATAAATATACAAAATACACATGCAATAAGATAAATCTGTATTGAAATAGATATGCAAAATACATATAAAACAATGTAAATTTGTTTCAAAATATATATACGATTACACATAAAATAATGTAGATTTGTATGAAAATATATATACAAAATACACATAAAATGAAGTAAATACGTATAAGAAAATGTATACAAAATACACGTAAAATAATGTAAATTCGCATCAAAATAAATAAACAAAATACCAATAAAAGAATGTGTATTTGTATAAATATAAATATACAAAATACACATAAAATAACGTAAATTTATATAAAACTATATAAAAATACACAGAAGTAATTAAATTCGTATGAAAATAGATATACAAAATACAGATAAAATAAGCTAAATTTGAATTGAAATATATATACAAAATACATAAAATAATGTAGATTTGAATCAAAATATTTATAAAAATACATATAATAACGTAAATTTTGATACGCTTTTACATTATTCTATTTGTGTTTTGTATATATTTTTTTATACATATTTACATTTACCCTCTGTGTGTGCTCAGCGCATCACAGAGGTGATTGTCTCTGGAATGGAGGCATACATTCCTCGTTCTTTCTCTACTCCTCACGCTAAAAAGCCTTGGTTTAATCACGCTTGTTCTCGTGCTGTCAATGATAGAGAGGTAGCTCACAAAAGATACCAGAGCCTTCAAACTAATGCTAATTATGAACTTTACATTTCTGCCCGAAATCGTGCCAAATCTATTCTCCGACTAACCAAAAATTCTTTCATTAATAGAAAATGTCAAAACCTTGCTTTCTCTAACTCTTCCCGTGACTTCTGGCATCTAGCCAAAAACATCTCCTCCAACTTCACTTCTTCATCTTTCCCTCCACTCCTCAGTCCTGACGGCAACACTGCCGTCTCATCTATCTCTAAGGCTGAACTCTTCTCAAACTTTTTCTAAAACTCCACTCTGGACGATTCTGGGCATATTCCTCCTACTCATCCCCCTCTGACTCCTTTATGCCTGTTATAAAGATTCTTCAAATGATGTTTTCTATGCCCTCTCTGGCCTCAATCCTCAGAAGGCTTATGGACCTGATGGAGTGCCTCCTATTGTCCTAAAACCTGTGCCTCCGTGCTGTCACCCTGCCTGGTCAAACTCTTTCGCCTCTGCCTGTCAACATCTACCTTTCCTTCTTGCTGGAAGTATGCCTTCACACAGCCTGTACCTAAGAAGGGTGACCGCTCCAATCCCTCAAACTACCGTCCTATTGCTTTACTTTCTTGTCTATCTAAAGCTTTTGAATCAAGCCTTAACCGTAAGATTCAAAAGCACCTTTCCACCTCTGACCTTCTATCTGATCGCCAGTATGGGTTCCGCAAGGGGCGTTCTACTGGTGATCTCCTAGCCTTCTTAACTGACTCTTGGTCATCCTCTCTTAGCCGTTTCGGTGAAACTTTTGCTATTGCGCTGGACATATCAAAAGCTTTTGATAGGGTCTGGCACAAATCTTTGCTTTCTAAACTACCCTCCTACGGTTTCTATCCTTCTCTCTGTACCTTTATCTCCAGTTTCCTTTCTGACCGTTCTATTTCTGCCGTGGTAGACGGTCACTGTTCTTCCCCTAAATCTATTAACAGTGGTGTCCCACAGGGTTCTGTCCTATCTCCCACTCTTTTTCTGTTGTTCATTGATGATCTTCTTTCCAAAACGAACTGTCCTATCCATTCCTACGCCGATGATTCCACTCTGCATTATTCAACTTCTTTTAATAGAAGACCCACCCTTCAGGAACTTAACGACTCAAGGCTGGAGGCTGCAGAACGCTTAGCCTTTTGCCTTGCTGCTATTTCCGACTGGGGCAAGAAGAACCTGGTGTCCTTCAACGCCTCAAAAACACAGTTTCTCCACCTATCCACTCGACACAATCTTCCAAACAACTATCCCCTATTCTTTGACAACACCCAGCTATCACCTTCCTCAACACTAAACATCATCGGTCTATCCTTAACTCAAAATCTCAACTGGAAACTTCATATCTCATCTCTTACTAAATCAGCTTCCTCGAGGCTGGGCGTTCTGTACCGTCTCCGCCAGTTCTTCTCCCCTGCACAGTTGCTGTCCATATACAGGGGCCTTGTCCGCCCTCGTATGGAGTATGCATCTCATGTGTGGGGGGGCTCCACTCACACAGCTCTTCTGGACAGAGTGGAGGCAAAGGCTCTTCGTCTCATCAGCTCTCCTCCTCATACTGATAGTCTTCTACCTCTTAAATTCCGCCGCAATGTTGCCTCTCTTTCTATCTTCTATCGATATTTCCACGCTGACTGCTCTTCTGAACTTGCTAACTGCATGCCTCCCCCCCTCCCGCGGCCCCGCTGCACTCGACTTTCTACTCATGGTCATCCCTATACTGTCCAAACCCCTTATGCAAGAGTTAACCAGCATCTTCACTCTTTCATCCCTCACGCTGGTAAACTCAGGAACAATCTTCCTTCATCTGTATTTCCTCCTGCCTACGACTTGAACTCTTTCAAGAGGAGGGTATCAGGACACCTCTCCTCCCGAAACTGACTTTTCTTTCGGCCACCTCTTTGGACTCTTTTTAGGAGCAGCGAGTAGCGGGCTTTTTTTTTTAATTAATGTTTACTTTTTTGTGCCCTTGAGCTGTCTCCTTTGCTGTAAAAAAAAAAAAAAAAATTGTATATATATTTCATACAAATTTACGTTATTATATGTGTATTTGTTTATATATTTTCTTTCAAATTTACATTATTTTATGTGTATTTTGTATATGTATTTCAATACAAATTCACCTAATTTTATGTGTATTTTGTATATTTCTTTTCATACAAATTTAAATTATTTTTGTGTATTTTTGTATATAGTTTTATACAAATTTAGGTTATTTTATGTACGCATTTACATTATTTAATGTGTGTTTTGTATATATGTTTTTATCCATAGTTACTTTATTTTACGTTCATTTTTGGACATATATTTTTATAGAAATTAGCGTTATTTTATATGTATTTGTATATGTTTTCTCATACAAATTTACTTTATTTTATTGATATTTTGTTTATTTAGTTTGATACGAATTAAATGATTATATGTGTATTTTGTACATATTTTTTATACGTATTTACATTACTTAATGTGTATTTTGTTTATATATTTTTAAACAAATTTACGTTATTATATGTATTTTTATAAATATTTTGATACAAATTTACATTATTTTATGTATTTTGGTTATACATTTCAATTCAAATCTAGCTTATTTTATCTGTATTTTGTATATCTATTTTCATACGAATTTAATTACTTTTGTGTATTTTTGTATATAGTTTTATATAAATTTACGTTATTTTATGTGTATTTTGTATATTTATATTTATACAAATACACATTCTTTTATTGGTATTTTGTTTATCTATTTTGATACGAATTTACATTATTTTATGTGTATTTTGTATACATTTTTTTATACGTATTTACTTCATTTTATGTGTATTTTGTATATATATTTTTATAGAAATCTATACGTTATTTTATGTGTATTCGTATATATATTTTGAAACATATTTACATTGTTTTATATGTATTTTGCATATCTATTTCAATACAAATTTACCTTATTGTATGTGTTTTTTATATATTTATTTCAATTCAAATTTAATTTTTTGATGTGTATTTTGGTATATATATTTTTATAAATTAAAAAAATGCGTTATTTTATGGGTATTTTGCCTCTTTATTTTCATACAAATTTACATTATTTTATTAATATTCTGTGTATTTATTTTGATACGATTTTACATTATTCTATTTGTGTTTTGTATATATTTTTTTATACAAATTTACGTTATTTTAAGTCTATTTGTTTATGTCTTTTCATTCAAATTAAATTATTTTATGTGTATTTTGTATATGTATTTCAATACAAATTTACCTAATTTTATGTGTATTTTGTATATTTATTTTCATACAAATTTAAAATATTTTTGTGTATTTTTGTATATAGTTTGATACAAATTTAGGTTATTCTATGTGTATTTTGTATATCTATTTTCATTCAATAACACATTCTTTTATTGATATTTTGTTTATTTATTTTGACGCGAATTTACAGTATTTAATGTGTATTTTGTATATATATTTTTATACGTATTTACATCATTTCATGTGTATTTTGGAATATATTCCTATAGAAATCAACGTTATTTTATGTGTATTCGTATATATATTTTGAAACAAATTTACCATAGAATAATTAAATTTGTATTATTTTATATGTACGTAATGTAAAAATTTATAAAATTAAAGATGCAATATACCCATAAAATAACTCATATTTAAAAAATATATATATACAAAAATACACATAAAATAA
The DNA here is from genome assembly GCF_024679095.1 of Eriocheir sinensis. NCBI lineage: Eukaryota > Metazoa > Arthropoda > Malacostraca > Decapoda > Varunidae > Eriocheir > Eriocheir sinensis. The sequence continues at coordinate 643,909 of NW_026110541.1, forward strand.
TTAAATTTGTATTAAAATAAATATACAAAATACACATACAATAAGGTAGATTTTTATTGAAATAGATATGCAAAAAACACATAAAATAAAGTAAATTTTTATCAAAATATATACGAATACACACAATAAAATAACGTAAATTTTTTAGAAAATATATATACAAAATACACATTAAATAATGTAAATACATAGAAAAATATATATACAAAATACACATAAAATAATGTAAATTCGTATCAAAACAAATAAACAAAATTTCCTCTAAAAGAATGTATATTTGTAGGAAAATATATATACAAAATACAAATAAAATAACAAAAATTTGTATAAAAATATATACAAAAATACACAAAAATAATTTAAATTTGTTTGAAAATAGATATGCAAAATGAAATTAGGCAAATTTTTATTGAAATACATATGCAAAATACACATAAAATAATGTAAATTTGAATGAAACTATATAAACAAATACACATAAGATAACGTAAATTTCCATAAAATATATGTACAAAATACACATTAAATAATGTAAATATGTCTAAAAATATGTATACAAAATACACAGAATAACGTAAAATCGTATCAAAATAAATAAACAGACTATCAATAAAATAATGCAAATTTGTATGAAAATAAAGATGCAAAATACCCATATAATAACGCATATTTGTTTAAAAATATATATACAAAAATACACATAAAATAATTAAATTTGTATCAAAATAAATATACAAAAGGCACATAGAATAAAGAAAATTTGTATTGAAATAGATATGCGAAATACACATAAATAATGTTAATTTGTATCAAAATATATAAAGGAATACACATAAAATAGAGTAAATTTCTATGAAAATATATATTAAAAATACATATAAAATTATGTAAATAATTATAAAAATACATATATATATATATATATATATATATATATATATATATATATATATATATATATATATATATATATATATATATATATATATATATATATATATATATATATATATATATATATATATATATATATATATATATATATATATATATATATATATATATATATATATATATATATATATATATATAAAAATACATATATATATATAAAATACACCTAAAATAATGAAAATTCGTATCAAAATCAATAAACAAAATTCCGATAAAATAACGTACAAGTTTACATTATTTTATGTGTATTTTGTACATGTATTTAAATACAAATTTAACTAATTATATGTGTATTTTGTATATCTATTTTCATACAAATTGAAATTTATTTTTTTGTTGTTTTGTATATTTATATTCAAATTTTCGCAATTTTATGTGTATTTTGTATATTTATTTTCCTACAAATATACGTTCTTTTATCGGAATTTTGTTTATTTATTTTGATACGAATTTTCATTTTTTTAGGTGTATTTCATATATATATTTTTATACTTATTTACATAATTTTATATGTATTTTGAATATATATTTTCATAGAAATTTACTCTATATGAATATACAAAAAAAACACAAAAATAATTTAAATTTGTATGAAAATAAATATACAAAATACACATAAAATTAGGTAAATTTCTATTTAAATACATGTACAAAATACACTTAAAATAATGTAAATTTGAATGAAATTATATAAACAAATACACTTAAAATAACGTTAATTTGTATAAAATATATATAAAAAATACACATTAAATAATGAAAATATGTATAAAAAAATATATACAAAACACAAATAGTATAATATAAAATCGTATCAAAATATATACACAGAATATTAATAAAATAATGAACATTTGTATGAAAACTAAGATACAAAATACATATAAAATAACGCATTTTTCATAAAATTATAAATACCAAAATACACATAAAATATTTGAATTTGTATTAAAATAAATATACAAAATGCACATACAATAAGGTAAATTTGTATTGAAATAGATATGCAAAATACATATAAAACAATGTAAATTTGTTTCAAAATATATATACGAATACACATAAAATAACGTAGATTTCTATAAATATATATATACAAAATACAAATAAAATTAAGTAAATACGAATCAAAAATGTATACAAAATACACATAAAATAATGTAAACTCGTATAAATATAAATAAACAAAATACCAATAAGAGAATGTGTAATTGTATAAATATAAATATACAAAATGCACATAAAATAACGTAAATTTGTATAAAACTATATACAAAAATACACAGAAGTAATTAAATTTGTATGAAAATAGATATACAAAATACACACAAAATAAGCTAAATTTGAATTGAAATATATATACAAAATACATAAAATAAAGTAAATTCGTTTAAAAATATTTTTAACAAATACACATATAATAACGTAAATTTGTAAAAAAATATATAAACAAAATACACATTAAGTAATGTAAATACGTATAAAAAAATATTTACAAAAAACACAAATAATCAAGTCATTCGTATCAAAATAAATAAACAAAAAACTAATTAAATAATGTAAATTTGTATGAGAAAACATATACAAAAAACACATAAAATAACGTTTTAAGTTTCTATAAAAATATATGTACAAAAATGCACATAAAATTAGTTTGCATAAAAAAATATATACAAAACACACATTAGATAATGTAAATGAGTATAAAAATATGTATACAAAATACCTATGAGATAATCTAAATTCGTATCGAGTTAAATTAAGAAAATAACAATAAAATAATGTAATTTTGGATGAAAATATATATAGAAAACACACATAAAATAACCTAAATAAAAATACAAATATACACATTAAATAATTTAAAATTGAATGAAATAAATATACAAAATAAACATAAAATAAGGTAAATTTGTAATAAAATATATGTAAGAATACACATGAAATAATATAAATTTGTATGAAAATATATATACAAATACACATAAAATAACATAAATTTGTATAAAATTTGTTTCAAAATATATACGAATACACACAATAAAATAACGTAAATTTTCATGAAAATGTATATATAAAATACACATAAAATAATTTAAATACGTAGAAAAATATATATACAAAATACACATAAAATAATGTAAATTCGTAAAAAATTAAATACACAAAATTCCAATAAAAGAATGTATATTTCTAGGAAAATATATATACAAAAAACAAATAACTAAAATTTGTATAAAAATATATAGAAAAATACACAAAAATAATTTGTTTGAAAATAGATATGCAAAATACACATAAAGTTAGGCAACTTTGTATTGAAATACATATACAAAACTCACATAAAATAATGTAAATTTGCATGAAAATATATAAACAAATACATATAAAATAACGTAAATTTGGATAAAAAATATATATAAAATATACATTATATATTTTAAATATGTATAAAAATATATTATATTATAAATATTTTTATTGATATTTGCGTTAATTATGTGTATTTTGTATATGTTTTCTCATAGAAATTTACATTGTTTTATTGGTATTTTGTCTATTTATTTTGATACGAATTACATGATTATTTGTGTATTTTGTACATATTTTTTATACGTATTTACATTATTTAATGTTTATTTTGTTTATATATTTTTATACAAATTTACGTTATTATATGTGTGTTTGTATAAGTATTTTGATATAAATTTACATTATTTTATGTATTTTGTATATATATTTCAATTCAAATTTAGCTTATTTTATGTGTATTTTGTATATCTATTTATTTTGATACAAAATCAAATATTTTATGTTTTTTCGTATATATATTTTTATAAAAAATGCGTTATTTTATGGGTATTTTGCATCTTAATTTTCATACAAATTTACATTATTTTATTAATATTTTCTGTATTTATTTTGATATGATTTTACATTATTTTATTTGTGTTTTGTATATATTTTTTTTATACATATTTACATTATTTAATGTGTTTTTTGTATATATATTTGATACAAATTTACATTATTTTAAGTCTAGATGTTTATATATTTTCATTCAAATTTACATTATTTTATGTGTATTTTGTATATGTATTTCAATACAAATTTACGTAATTTTATATGTTTTTTGTATATTTATTTTCATACAAGTTTAAATTATTTTTGTTTATTTTTGTATATAGTTTTATACAAATTTAGGTGATTTTATGTGTATTTTGTATATCTATTTTCATACAAATACACATTCTTTTCATGATATTTTGTTTATTTATTTTGACACGAATGAACATTATTTAATGTGTATTTTGTATATATATTTTTATACGTATTTACATTATTTCAAGTGTATTTTGTATATATATTTCTATAGAAATCTACGCTATTTTATGTGTATTCGTATATATATTTTGAAACAAATTTACATTGTTTTACGTATATTTTGAATATTTTTTCAATACAAATTTACCTTATTGTATATGCATTTTGTATATTAATTTTAATACAAATTTGATTAATCTATGTGTATTTTTGTATATGTATTTTTTTAAAAAATATGCTTTATTTTATGGGTATTTTGCATCTTTATTTTCATACAAAATTACTTTAATTTATTAATAATCTGTGTATTTATTTTGATATGATTTTACATTATTCTATGTGTATTTTGTATATATATTTTATATAAAATGTATTTGTTTCCATTTCATACAAATCTACATTATTTTATGTGTTTTTTGTACATGTATTTAAATACAAATTTAACTAGTTATATGTGTATTTTGTATATCTATTTTGTAAGTATATTTCCATAGAAATTTACTCTATTTTATGAGTATTCGTATATATATTTTGATACAAATTTACATTATTGATGTGTATTTTGCATATCTATTTCAATACAAATTTACTTTATTGTACGTGCATTTTGTATATTTATTTTAATACAAATTTAATTATTTTATATGTATTTTTGTATATATATTTTTATGCAAATATGCGTTATTATATGGATATTTTGCATCTTTATTTTCATACAAATTTACATTATTTTATTGATATTCTCTTTATTTATTTTGATTCGATTTAACATTATTCTATGTGAATTTTGTATATATTTTTTTTTACATATATACATTATTTAATGTTCATTTTGTATATATATTTTATCCAAATTTACATTATTTTATGTGTATTTGTTTATATATTTTCATACAAATTTACATTATTTTATGTGTTTTTTGTATATATATTTTTCTACGTATTTAAATTATTTTATGTGTATTTTGTATATACATTTTCATAAAAAAATTACGTTATTTTATTGTGTGTATAAGTATATATTTAGATACAAATTTTATACAAATTCATGTTATTTAATGTGTATTTGTATATATATTTTCATACAAATTTATATTATTTTATGTGTATTTTTTCATATATTCCATTACAAATTTACCTTATTTTATGTTTATTTTGTATATTTATTTCATTCAATTTTAAATTATTTTATGTGTATATTTGTATTTGTATTTAGGTTATTTTATGTGTATTTTGTATATATATTTTCATCCAAAATTACAATACTTTATGGGTATTTTCTTAATTTAATTCGATACGAATTTAGATTATTTCATAGGTATTTTGTATACATATTTTTATACTCATTTACTTTATCTAATGTGTGTTTCGTATATATATTTTTATGCAAATTTATTTTATGTTCATTTTTGTACATATATTTTTATAGAAATTTGCGTTATTTTATGTATATAGTTTTATATAAATTTACGTTATTTTATGTGCATTTTGTATATATATATATTTATACAAATACACATTATTTTATTGGTATATTGTTTATTTACATTTATACGAATTTACATTATTTTATGTGTATTTTGTATACATTTTTTTATACGTATTAACTTAATTTTATGTGTATTTTGTATATGTATTTTTATAGAAATCTAAGTTATTTTATGTGTATTCGTATATGTATTTTGAAACAAATTTACATTATTTGATATGTATTTTGCATATCTATTTCAATACAAATTTACCTTATTGTATGTGCATTATTGTATATTTATTTTAATACAAATTCAAATATTTTATGTGTATTTTGGTATCAATAATTTTATAAAAAATGCGTTATTTTATAAGTATTTTACATCTTAATTTTCATACAAATTAACATTATTTTATTAATATTCTGTGTATATATTTTGATACGATTTTACATTATTCTATTTGTGTTTTGTATATATTTTTTTATACATATTTACATTATTTAATGAGTATTTTGAATATATATTTCATACAAATTTACGTTTATATATGTCTATTTGTTTATATATTTTCTTTCAAATTTACATTATTTTATGTGTATTTTGTATATATATTTCAATACAAATTAACCTAATTTTATGTGTATTTTGTATATTTCTTTTCATACATATTTAAATTAAATTAATATATATTTCAATGAAAATAAATTTACAAAATACACATAACATAACTAAAATTTGTATTAAAATATATACAAAAATACATAGAAATAATTTGAGTTTGTATGAAAATAGATATACAAAATACACATAAAACTAGGTGAATTTCTTTTGAAATGTATATACAAAATACGCATAAAATATTGTAAATTTGTGTCAAAATATATAAACAAATACACATAAAATAACGTTTATTTGTATGAAAAATATATACAAAATACATATAGAATAATGTCAATTCGTATCAAAATGAATGAGCAGAATATCAATAAAATAATGTAAATTTGTATGAAAATAAAGATGCAAAATACCCAAAAAATAAAGCATATGTTTATAAAAGTACAGATACAAAAATACACATCGAATAATTAAATTTGTATTAAAATTAATATACAAAATGCGTATATAATAAGGCAAATTTGTATTGAAAAAATATGCAACATACACGTTTACTCATACAAACTTACATTATTTTATTGGTATTTTGTTTATTTATTTTGATAGGAATTACATGATTATATGTGTATTTTGTACATATTTTTTTATACGTATTTACATTATTTAATGTGCATTTTGTTTATATATTTTCATACAAATTTACGTTATTATATGTGTATTTGTATAAATATTTTGATACAAATTTACTTTATATCATGTATTTTGTATATATATTTCAATTCAAATTTAGCTTATTTTGTGTGTATTTTGTATATATTTTCATACAAATTTAATTACTTCTGTGTATTTTTGTATATAGTTTTATATAAATTTACGTTATTTTATGTGTATTTTGTATATTTATATTTATACAAATACACATTCTTTTATTGGTATTTTGTTTATTTATTTTGATACGATTTTACATTATTTTATGTGTATTTTGTATACATTTTTTTATACGTATTTTCTTCATTTTATGTGTATTTTGTATATATATTTTTATAGAAATTTACGTTATTTTATGTGTATTCGTAATATATTTTGAAACAAATTTACATTGTTTTATTTATTTTGAAACAAATTTACATGGTTTTATTTATTTTACATATCTATTTCAATACAAATTTACCTTATTGTATGTGTTTTTTGTATATTTATTTTAATACAAATTTAATTTTTTGATGTGTATTTTGGTATATATATTTTTATAAATAAAGAAAATGCGTTATTTTATGGGTATTTTGCTTCTTTATTTTCATTCAAATTTACATTATTTTATTGATATTCTGTGTATTCATTTTGATACGATTTTAAATTATTCTATTCGTGTTTTGTACATATTTTTTTATACCAATTTACGTTATTTTAAGTGTATTTGTTTATGTATTTTCATTCAAATTTACAGTATTTTATTTGTATTTTGAGTATGTATTTCAATACAAATTTACCTAATTTTATGTGTATTTTGTATATTTATTTTCATACAAATTTAAAATATTTTTGTGTATTTTTGTATATAGTTTGACACAAATTTAGGTTATTTTATGTGTATTTTGTATATCTATTTTCATACAAATACACATTCTTTTATTGATATTTTGTTTTTTATTTTGACGCGAATTTACATTATTTAATGTGTATTTTGTATATATTTTTATACATCATTTCATGTATTTTGTATAGTTTTAAACAAATTTATATTATTAATGTATTTATATATATATATATATATATATATATATATATATATATAATATATATATATATATATATATATATATATATATATATATATATATATATATATATATATATATATATATATATATATATATATCTATATATATAGAGATCTAGATATATATATAGATATATATATATATTTATACAAATACACATTCTTTTATTGGTGTTTTGTTTATTTATTTTGATACTAATTTACATTATTTTATGTGTATTTTGTATACATTTTTTATACGTATTTACTTAATTTTATGTGTATTTTGTATATATATTTTTATAGAAATCTACCTTAATTCATGTGTATTCGTATCTATATTTTGAAACAAATTTACATTGTTTATATGTATTTTGCATATCTATTTTTGTGTATTCTGTATTATTTTTTGTTATACATAGAATAATGTAAAATCGTATCAAAATAAGTACACAGAATGTCAATAAAATAATTAAAATTTGTATGACAATAAAGATGCAAAATACCCATAAGATAAAGCATATTTTTTTTTAAATACATATACAAAAATACACATAGAATAATTAAATTTGAATGAAAATAGATTTACAAAATACACATAACATAACTAAAATTTGTATTGAAATATATGCAAAAATACATATAAATAATTTGAGTTTGTATGAAAAAAGATATTCAAAATACACATAAAACTAGGTAAATTTCTTTTGAAATATATATACAAAATACCCATAAAATATTGTAAATTTGTGTCAAAATATATAAACAAATACACATAAAATAACATAAATTTGTATGAAAAATATATACAAAATACACATAGAATAATGTCAATTCGTATCAAAATGGATGAGCAGAATATCAATAAAATAACGTAAATTTTGTATGAAAATAAAGATGCAAAATTCCAATAAAATAAAGCATATTTTTATAAAAATACATATACAAAAATACACATAGAATAATTAAATTTGTATTAAAATTAATATACAAAATGCATATACAATAAGGTAAATTTGTATTGAAAAAATATGCAAAATACACATAAAAGTGTAAATTTGTTTAAAAATCTATATACGAATACACATAATATAACGTAGATTTCTATAGAAATATATATACAAAATACACATGAAATGATGTAAATACGTATAAAAATATATATTCAAAATACACATTAAATAACTTAAATTTTCGTCAAAATAAATAAACAAAATATCAATAAAAGAATGTGTATTTGTTTGAAAATAGATATACAAAATACTCATAAAATAACCTAAGTTTGTATAAAACTATATACAAAAATACACAAAAATAATTTAAATTTGTATGAAAATAAATATACAAAATACATATAAAATTAGGTAAATTTGTATTGAAATACATATACAAAATACACATAAAATAATGGAAATTTGAATGAAAATATATAAACATATACACTTAAAATAACGTAAATTTGTATCAAATATATATACAAAATACTAATTATATAATGTAAATATGTATAAAAAATATATATACAAAACACAAATAGAATAATGTAAAATCGTATCAAAATAAATACACAAAATATTAATTAAATAATGTAAATTTGTATGAAAATAAAGGTGCAAAATAGCCATAAAATAACGCATTTTTTTAAAAAATATATATACCAAAATACACATAAAATATTAAAATTTGTATTAAAATAAATATAAAAAATGCACATACTGTAAGGTAAATTTGTATTGAAATAGATATGCAAAATACATATAAAACAATGTAGATTTATTTCAAAATATATATACGAATACACATAAAATAACGTTGATTTCTATAAAAACATATACAAAATACACATAAAATGAAGTAGATACGTATAAGAAAATGAATACAAAATACACATAAAAATCGTATCAAAATAAATAAACAAAATACCAGTAAAAGAATGTGTATTTGTATAAATATAAATATACAGAATACACATAAAATATCGTAAATTTGTATAAAACTATATACAAAAATACACAGAACAAATACACATTCTTTTATTGGTATTTTGTTTATTTATTTTGTTTCGAATTTATATTATTTTATGTGTATTTTGTTTACATTTTTTTATACGTATTTACCTAATTTTATGTGTATTTTGTATATATATTTTTATAGAAATCTACATTATTTTATGTGTATTTGTATATATATTTTGAAACAAATTTATAATTTTTATATGTATTTTTGCATATCTCTTTCAACAGAAATTTACCTTATTGTATGTGCATTTTGTATATTTATTTCAATACAAATTTAAATATTTTATGTGTATTTTGGTATATATATTTTTATAAGAAATGAACTATTTGATGGGAATTTTGCATCTTTATTTTCATACAAATTTACATTATTTTATTAATATTCGTTTTATTTCTTTTGATACGATTTTACATTATTCTTTTTGTTTTTTGTATATATTTTTTTTATACATATTTACATTATTTAATGTGTATCTTGCATATATATTACATACAAATTTATTATCTATTATTTATTTTCATACAAATACACATTCATTTCATGATATTTTGTTTATTTATTTTATCACGAATTTACATTACTTAATATTTATATATATATATATATATATATATATATATATATATATATATATATATATATATATATATATATATATATATATATATATATATATATATATATATATATATATATATATATATATATATATATATATATATATATATATATATAATTAATTTATTATCTATTATCTATTTTCATACAAATACACATTCTTTTCATGATATTTTGTTAATTTATTTTGACACGAATACACATTAAATAACATGAATTTGTATAAAATTTGTATCAAAATATATACTTATACACACAATAAAATAACGTATTTTTTTATGAAAATGTATATACAAAATACTCATAAAATAATTTAAATACGTAGGAAAATATATATACAAAAAACACATAAAATAATGTAAATATGTATGAAAATATATAAACAAATGCACATAAAATAATGTAAATTTGGATAAAATATAGATACTAAATGAACATTAAATATATATATATATATATATATATATATATATATATATATATATATATATATATATATATATATATATATATATCTATATATATATATATATATATATATATATATATATATATATAAAATATATATGACAAAAACACATAGAATAATGTTAAATCGTATCAAAATAAATAAAGAGAATATCAATAAAATAAAGTAAATTTGTATGAAAATAAAGATGCAAAATATCCATATAAGAACGCATATTTGCATAAAAATATATATACAAAAAGACATATAAAATAATTAAATTTGTATTAAAATATATATACAAAATGCACGTACAATAAAGTAAATTTGTATTGAAATAGATATGCAAAATACACATTAATAATGTAAGTTTGTATCAAAATATATATACGAATACTCATAAAATATAGTAAATTTCTATGAAAATATACATACAAAATAGATATACAAAATACACATATGTATTTGTTAAAAATATTTTGAAACGAATTTAATTTGTTTTATGTATTTTGTATATATATTTCAATTCAAATTTAGCTTATTTTGTGTGTATTTTGTATATCTATTTTCATACAAATTTAATTACTTCTGTGTATTTTTGTATATAGTTTTATACAGATTTACGTTATTTTATGTGCATTTTGTATATTTATATTTATACAAATACACATTCTCTTATTGGTATTTTGTTTATTTATATTTATACCAATTTACATTATTTTATGTGTATTTTGTATACATTTTTGATTCGTATTTACTTAATTTTTTAGTATTTTGTATATATATATTTATAATAATCTACGTTATTTTATGTGTATTCGTATATATATTTTGAAACAAATTTACATTGTTTTATATGTTTTTTGCATATCTATTTCAATACAAATTTACCTTATTGTAAGTGCATTTTGTATATTTATTTTAATACAAATTCAAATATTTTATTTGTATTTTGGTATATATAATTTTTTTTTTAAATGCGTTATTTTATAGGTATTTTGCATCTTAGTTTTCATACAAATGTATATTATTTTATTAATATTCTGTGTATATATATTGATACGATTTTATATTATACTAATTGTGTTTTGTATATATTTTTTTATACATATTTTCATTATTTAATGTGTATTTTTTATATATATTTTATACAAATTAACGTTATTTTAAGTGTATTTGTTTATATAATTTCATTCAGATTTACATTATTTTAAGTGTATTTAGTATATGTTTTTCAATACAAATTTACCTAATTTTATGTGTATTTTGCATATTTATTTTCATACAAATTTAAATTATTTTTGTGTTTTATTGTATATACGTATAGAGTAAATTTCTATGAAAATATATATTCAAAATACATATAAAATTATGTAAATAAGTATAAAAATATATATATCAAATACACCTAAAAAAATGAAAATTCGTATCAAAATAAATAAACAAAATTCCGAAAAAAGAACGTATATTTGTAGGAAAATAAATATACAAAATACACATAAAATTACGAAAATTTTAATAAAAATATATACAAAAAAACAAAAAAATAAATTTCAATTTGTTTGAAAATAGATATACAAAATACACATATAATTAGTTAAATTTGTATTTAAATACATGTACAAAATACACATAAAATAATGTAAATTTGTATGAAATGAAAACAAATTCACATAAAATAACGTACCTTTGTATAAAATAGATATACAAAATATACATATAATAATGTAAAATCGTATCAAAATAAATACACAGAATATCAATAAAATAATGTAATTTTGTATGAAAATAAAGATGCAAAATACCCATAAAATAAAGCATATTTTTTTAAAAATACATATACAAGAATACACATAGAATAATTAAATTTGTATTAAAATTAATATACAAAAATGCACGTACAATAAGGTAAATTTGTATCGAAAGAATATACAAAATGCACATAAAACAATGTATATTTGTTTCAAAATATATATATGAATACACATAAAATAACGTATATTTCTATAGAAATATATATACAAAATACACATGAAATGACGTAAATACGTATAAAAATATATATACACAATAAACATTAAATAATGTAAATTCGCATCAAAATAAATAAACAAAATATCAATAAAAGAATGTGTATTTGTATGAAAATAGATATACAAAATACACATAAAATATTGTAAATTTGTATAAAACTCAATTAAAAAAATACACAAACATAATTTAAATTTGTATAAAAATATATATACAAAATACACATAAAACTAGTTAAATTTCTATTGAAATACATATACAAAATACACATAAAATAATGTAAATTTGAATGAAAATATATAAACAAATACACTTAAAATAATATGAATTTGTATGAAATATATATAGAAAATACACATTAAATAATGTAAATATGTATAAAAAAATATATACAAAGCACAAATAGAATAATGTAAAATAGTATCAAAATAAATACACAGAATATTAATAAAATAATGTAAATTTGTATAAAAATAAAGATGCAAAATACCCATAAAACAACGCATTTTTTATGAAAATATATATACCAAAATACACATAAAATATTTAAATTTGTATTACAATAAATATACAAAATGCACATACAATAAGATAAATTTGTATTGAAATAGATATGCAAAATACACATAAAACAATATAAAATTTGTTTCAAAATATATATACGAATACACATAAATAACGTAGATTTCTATAAAAAATATATATATAAAATACACATAAAATGAAGTAAATACGTATAAGAAAATGTATACAAAATACACATAAAATAATGTAAATTCGTATCAAAAAAAATAAACTAAATGCCAATAAAAGAATGTTTACTTCTATAAATATAAATATACTAAATACACATAAAATAACGTAAAATTGAATAAAACTATATACAAAAATAAACAAAAATAATTAAATTTGTATGAAAATAGATATACAAAAGACACATAAAATAAGCTAAATTTGAATTGAAATAAATATAGAAAATACATAAAATAATGTAAATTTGTATCAAAATATATATTCAAATACACATATAATAACGAAAATTTGTATAAAAATATATAAACAAAATACACATTAAATAATGTAAAAACGTAATGTAAAAATTTATAAAAATAAAGATGCAAAATACCCATAAAATAACTCATATTTAAAAAATAATATATACAAAAATACAAATTAAATAATTGAATTTGTATTAAAATAAATATACAAAATACACATACAATAAGGTAGATTTTTATTGAAATAAATATGGAAAAAACACATAAGATAATGAAAATTTTTATCAAAATATATACGAATACACACAATAAAATTACGTAAATTTTTATGAAAATATAAATACAATATACTCATAAAATAATGTAAATACATAGAAAAATATATATACAAAATGCCAAATACATATGAAATTAGGCAAATTTTTATTGAAATACATATACAAAATACACATAAAATAATGTAAATTTGTATGAAAATATATAAACAAATACACATAAGATAACGTAAATTTCCATAAAATATATGTACAAAATATTCATTAAATAATGTAAATATATATATCTCTATATATATATATATATATATATATATATATATATATATATATATATATATATATATATATATATATATATATATATATATATATATATATATATATATATATATATATATATATAAAATACACAGAATAACGTAAAATCGTATCAAAATAAATAAACAGACTATCAATAAAATAATGTAAATTTGTATGAAAATAAAGATGCAAAATACCCATATAATAACGCATATTTGTTTATAAATATATATACAAAAATACATATAAATTAATTAAATTTGTATCAAAATAAATATACAAAGGGCACATACAATAAAGAAAATTTGTATTGAAATAGATATGCGAAATACACATAAATAATGTAAATTTGTATCAAAATATATATACGAATACACATAAAATTGAGTAAATTTCTATGAAAATATATATTCAAAATACATATAAAATTATGTAAATATGTATAAAAATATATATATCACATACACCTAAAATAATGAAAATTCGTATCAAAATAAATAAACAAAATTCCGATAAAAGAACGTATATTTGTAGGAAAATAAATATACAAAATACACATAAAATCACGAAAATTTGAATAAAAATATATACTAAAATACACAAAATTAATTTCGATTTGTATGAAAATAGATATACATAATACACATATAATTAGTTAAATTTGCATTTAAATACATGTACAAAATACACATGAAATAATGTAAATTTGTATGAAATGAAAACAAATTCACATAAAATAACATTCATTTGCATGAAATATATATACAAAATATACATAGAATAATGTAAAATCGTATCAAAATAAATACACAGAATATCAATAAAATAATGTAAATTTGTATGAAAATAAAGATGCAAAATACTCATAAAATAAATCATTTTTTTATGAAAATAAATATACAAAAATACACATAGAATAATTAAATTTGTATTATTTTATATGTACTTTGTATATATATTTTTATACGCATTTACATTATTTAACATTTATTTTGAATATATAATTTTATACAAATTCATGGTATTTTATGTGTATTTGTATATATATTTTCATATAAATTTACATTATTTTATGTGTATTTTGTACATATATTTCATTACAAATTTACCTTATTTAATGTTTATTTTGTATGTATATTTTGTACATTTATATTTATACAAATACACATTCTTTTATTGGTATTTTGTTTATTTATTTTGATTCGAATTTACATTATTTTATGTGTATTTTGTTTACATTTTTTTATACGTATTTACTTAATTTTGTGTATTTTCTATATATATTTTTATAGAAATCTACGTTATTTTATGTGTATTCGTATATATATTTTGAAACAAATTTACATTGTTTTATATGTATTTTTGCATATCTCTTTCAATAGAAGTTTACCTTATTGTATGTGCATTTTGTATATTTATTTCAATACAAATTTAAATATTTTATGTGTATTTTGGTATATATATTTTTATAAGAAATGCACTATTTGATGGGAATTTTGCATCTTTATTTTCATTCAAATTTACATTATTTTATTAATATTCGGTGTATTTATTTTGATACGATTTTACATTATTCTATTTGTTTTTTGTATATATTTTTTATACATATTTATATTATTTAATGTGTATCTTGCATATATATTTCATACAAATTTATTATCTATTATTTATTTTCATACAAATACACATTCTTTTCATGATATTTTGTTTATTTATTTTGACACGAATTTACATTACTTAATATGTATTTTGTATATATATTTTTATACGTATTTACATAATTTCATGTGTATTTTGTATATATATTTCTATAGAAATCTACGTTATTTTATGTGTATTCATATATATATTTTGAAACAAATTTACATTGTTTTATATGTATTTTTGAATATCTCTTTCAATACAAATTTACCTTACTGTATATGCATTTTGTATATTTATTTCAATAAAAATTTAAATATTTTGTGTATTTTGGTATATATATTTTTGTTTAAAATGCGCTATTTTATGGGAATTTTGCATCTTTCTTTTCATAAAAATTTACATTATTTTGTTGATATTCTCTGTATTTATTTTGATACGATTTTACATTATTCTATTTCTTTTTTGTATATATTTTTTTATACACATTTAATGTGTATCTTGCATATATATTTTATACAAATTTACGTTATTTAAGTGTATTTGTTTATATATTTTCATTCAAATTTACATTATTTTATGTGTATTTTGTATATGTATTTCAATACAATTTATACTAATTTTATGTGTATTTTGTATATTTCTTTTCATACAAATTTTAATTATTTTTGTGTATTTTTGTATATAGTTTTATACAAATTTAGGTTATTTTATGTACGCATTTACATTATTTAATGTGTGTTTTGTATATATATTTTAATGCAAATTTACTTTATTTTATGTGCATTTTTGTAAGTTTGTGTTGAAAAAGATATGCAAAATACATATAAAACAATGTAAATTTGTTTCAAAATATATATACGAATACACATAAAATAACGTAGATTTCTATAAAAATATATACAAAATACACATAAAATGAAATAAACACGTATAAGAAAATGAATACAAAATACACATAAAATAATGTAAAATCGTATCAAAATAAATAAACAAAATACCAATAAAAGTATGTGTAATTGTATAAATATAAATATACAAAATACACATAAAATATCGTAAATTTGTATAAAACTATATACAAAAATACACAGAAGTAATTAAATAAAATAAATGTTAAATAATGTAAATGAGTATAAAAATATATATACAAAGTACATATAAAATAATACAAATTTAGTTATTCTAAGTGTATTTTTGAATATGTATTTTCATAAAAAAAATGCTTTATTTTATGAGTATTTTGCAGCTTTATTTTCATACAAATTTACTTTATTTTATTGATATTCTGTATATTTATTTTGATACGATTTTACATTATTCTATGTATATTTTGTATATATATTACATATATATTATATATTTTATATTATATTAAATATATTAAATATTATATATTTAATGTGTATATTACAAATGAACGTTATTTTATGTGAATTTGTTTTCATTTCATACAAATTTACATTATTTCATGTGTATTTTGCACATGTATTTAAATGCAAATTTAACTAATTATATGTGTATTATGTATATCTATTTTCATACAAATCGAAATGAATTTTGTGTATTTTAGTATATATTTTTATTCAAATTTTCGTAATTTTATGTGTATTTTGTATATTTATTTTCCTACAAATATACGTTCTTTTATCGGAATTTTGTTTATTTATTTTGATACGAGTTTTCATTATTTTAGGTGTATATGATATATATATTTTTATACTTATTTACATAATTTTATATGTATTTTGAATATATATTTTCATAGAAATTTTCTCTATTTTATATGTATTCGTATATATATTTTGATACAAATTTACATTATTTATGTGTATTTCGCATATCTATTTCAATACAAATTTTCTTTATTGTATGTGCCTTTTGTATTATTTTTTATTATTTTATGTGTATTTTTGTATATATATTTTTAACCAAATATGCGTTATTATATGGGTATTTTGCATCTTTATTTTCATACAAATATACATTATTTTATTGATAGTCTCTTTATTTATTTTGATACGATTTTACGTTATTCTGTGTATTTTGTATATATATTTTTAGACATATTTACATTATTTAATGTATATTTTGTACATATATTTCATGGAAATTTACGTTATCTTATGTGTATTTGTTTATATATTTTCATACAAATTTACATTATTTTATGTGTATTTTGTATATGTATTTAAAAAATTTTTTGCCTAATTTCATGTGCATTTTGCATATCTATTTTCAAACAAATTTAAATTATTTTTGTGTATTTTTGTATATATTTTAATACAAATTTTTGTTATTTTATTTGTATTTTGTATATATATTTTCCTAAAAATATACATTCTTTTAGAGGAAATTTTGTTTATTTATTTTGATACGAATTTACATTATTTTATGTGCATTTTGTATATATATTTTTCTATGTATTTACATTATTTTATGTGTATTTTGTATATATATTTTCATAAAAATTTACGTAATTTTATTGTGTGTATTCGTATATATTTTGATAAAAAATTTCATTATTTTATGTGTTTTTTCCATATCTATTTCAATAAAAATCTACCTTATTGTATTTGTATTTTGTATATTTATTTTAACACAAATTCAATTATTTAATGTGTATTTTTGTTTATATTTTTTTTAAATATGAGTTATTTTATGGGTATTTTGCATCTTTAATTTTATAAATTTTTACATTACGTACGTATCTTTTATACGTATTTACATTATTTAATGTGTATTTTGCTTATATTTTCTATACAAATTTACGTTATTATATGTATATTTGAATATACATTTTGATACAAATTTACATTATTTTATGTATTTTCTATATTTATTTCAATTCAAATTTAGCTTATTTTATGTGTCTTTTGTATATCTATTTTCATACAAATTTAATTATTTTTGTTTATTTTTGTATATAGTTTTATAAAATTTTACGTTATTTTATGTGTATTTTGTATATTTATATTTATACAAGTAAACATTCTTTTATTGGCATTTAGTTTATTTATTTTGATACGAATTTACATTATTTTCTGTGTATTTTGTATACATTTTCTTATACGTATTTACTTCATTTTATGTGTATTTTGTATATATATTTTTATAGAAATCTACGTTATTTTATGTGTATTCGTATATAT
This sequence comes from Eriocheir sinensis, assembly GCF_024679095.1. Taxonomy (NCBI): domain Eukaryota; kingdom Metazoa; phylum Arthropoda; class Malacostraca; order Decapoda; family Varunidae; genus Eriocheir; species Eriocheir sinensis. Next base: position 663,518 of record NW_026110541.1, read on the forward strand.
ATTTTGAAACAAATTTATATTGTTTTATGTGTATTTTGCATATCTATTTCAATACAAATTTACCTTATTGTATGTCCATTTTGTATATTTATTGTGATACAAATTTAAATATTTTGTGTATTTTGGTATATATATTTTCATAAAAAATGCGTTGTTTTATGGGTATTTTGCATCTTTATTTTCATACAAATTTACATTATTTTATTAATATTCTGTGTTTTATTTTGATACTATTTTACATTATTGTATTTGTGTTTTGTATATATTTTTTTATACATATTTACATTATTTAATGTGTATTTTCTATATATATTTCATACAAATTTACGTTATTTTAAGTGTATTTGTTTATATATTTTCATTCAAATTTACATTATTTTATGTGTATTTTGTATATGTATTTCAATAGAAATTTAACTAGTTTTATGTATATTTTGTATATTTATTTTATACAAATTTAAATTATTTTTGTGTATTTTTTGAATAGAGTTTTATACAAATTAACAATATTTTATGTGTATTTTGTATATCTATTTTCATACAAATACACATTCTTTTATTGATATTTTGTTTATATATTTTGATGCGAATTTACATTATTTAATGTATTGTATATATATTTTCTACGTATTTACGTCATTTCATGTGTATTTTGTATATATATTTCTATAGAAATATACGTTATTTTATGTGTATTCGTATATATATTTTGAAACAAATATACATTGTTTTATGTGCATTTTGTATATTTTTTCTATACAAATTTACATACATACAATAAAATAACGTAAATTTTTATGAAAATGTATATATAAAATACACATAAAATAGTTTAAATACGTAGAAAAATATATATACAAAATACACATAAAATAATGTAAATTCGTAAAAAATTAAATACACAAAATTCCAATAAAAGAATGTATATTTGTAGGAAAATATATATACAAAAAACAAATAACTAAAATTTGTATAAAAAAATATACAAAAATACACAAAAATAATTAAAATTTGTTTGAAAATAGATATGCAAAATACACATAAAGTTAGGCAAATTTGTATTGAAATACATATACAAAACTCACATAAAATAATGTAAATTTGTATGAAAATATATAAACAAATACATATAAAATCACGTAAATTTGATAATATATATATACAAAATATACATTAAATATTTTAATATGTATAAAATATATTATATTATATATATTTTTATTGATATTTGCGTTATTTATGTGTATTTTGTATATGTTTTCTCATAGAAATTTACATTATTTTATTGGTATTTTGTCTATTTATTTTGATACGAATTACATGATTATTTGTGTATTTTTTACATTTTTTTATACGTATTTACATTATTTAATGTCTATTTTGTTTATATATTTTTATACAAATTTACGTTATTATATGTGTATTTTTATAGGTATTTTGATACAAATTTACATTATTTTATGTATTTTGTATATATATTTCAATTCAAATTTAGCTTATTTTATGTGTATTTTGTATATCTATTTATTTAAATACAAAATCAAATATTTTATGTTTTTTCGTATTTATATTTTTATAAAAAATGCGTTATTTTATGGGTATTTTGCATTTTAATTTTCATACATATTTACATTATTTTATTAATATTTTCTGTATTTATTTTGATACGATTTTACATTATTTTATTTGTGTTTTGTATATATATTTTTTATACATAATTACATTATTTAATGTTTTTTTTGTATATATATTTGATACAAATTTACGTAATTTTAAGTCTGTAAGTTTATATATTTTCATTCAAATTTACATTAATTTATGTGTATTTTGTATATGTATTTCAATACAAATTTACCTATTTTTATATGTTTTTTGTATATTTATTTTCATACAAGTTTAAATTATTTTTGTGTATTTTTGTATATAGTTTTATACAAATTTAGGTTATTTTATGTGTATTTTGTATATCTATTTTCATACAAATACACATTCTTTTCATGATATTTTGTTTATTTATTTCGACACGAATTAATATTATTTAATGTGTATTTTGTATATATATTTTTATACGTATTTACATTATTTCAAGTGTATTTAGTATATATATTTCTTTAGAAATCTGCGTTATTTTATGTGTATTCGTATATATATTTTGAAACAAATTTACATTATTTTATGTGTATTTTGCATATTTTTTCAATACAAATTTACCTTATTGTATATGCATTTTGTATATTAATTTTAATAAAAATTTGATTAATCTATGTGTATTTTTGTATATGTAATTTTATAAAAATATGCTTTATTTTATGGGTATTTTGCATCTTTATTTTCATACAAATTTACATTATTTTATTGATATTCTGTGTATTTATTTTGATATGATTTTACATTATTCTATGTGTACTTTGTATATATATTTTATATAAAATATACATAAAATATTTCAATTTGTATTAAAATAAATACAAAATGCACATACAATAAGGTAAATTTGTATTGTTATAGATATGCAAAATACATATAAAATAATGTAAATTTGTTTCAAAATATATATACGAATACATATAAAATAACGTAGATTTCTATAAAAATACATATACAAAATACATATAAAATTAAGTAAATACGTATAAAAAAATGTATACAAAATACTCATAAAATAATGTAAATTCGTATAAATGTAAATAAACAATATACCAATAAAAAAATGTATATTTGTATAAATATAAATACACAAAATGCACATAAAATAACGTAAATTTACATAAAACTATATACATAAAATAACGCAAATTTCTATAAAAATATATGTACACAAATGAACTTAAAATAAATTTGCATAAAAATATATATACAAAACACACATTAGATAATGTAAATGAGTATAAAAATATGTATAGAAAATACCTATGAAATAATCTAAATTCGTATCGAATTAAATTAAGAAAATACCAATAAAATAATGTAATTTTGGATGAAAATATATATACAAAATACACATAAAATAACCTAAATACAAATAGAAATATACACATAAAATATTGTATTTTGTATATACATTTCAATTCAAATTTAGCTCATTTTATCTGTTTTTTGTATATCTATTTTCATACGAATTTAATTACTTCTGTGTTTTTTTGTATAGTTTTATACAAATTTACGTTATTTTATGTGTATTTTGTATATTTATATTTATACAAATACACATTCTTTTATTGGTATTTTGTTTATTTATTTTGATACGAATTTATATTATTTTATGTGTATTTTGTATACATTTTCTTATACGTATTTACTTCATTTTATGTGTATTTTGTATATATATTTTTATACAAATCTACGTTATTTTATGTGTATTCGTATATATATTTTGAAACAAATTTACATTGTTTTATATGTATTTTGCATATCTTTTTCAATACAGATTTACCTTATTGTATGTGTATTTTGTATATTTATTTTAATACAAATTAATTTTTTCATGTGTATTTTGGTATATATATTTTTTTATAAAAAATGCGTTATTTAATGGGTATTTTGCATCTTTATTTTCATACAAATTTACAGTGTTTTATTAATATTCTGTGTATTTATTTTGATACGATTTTACATTATTCTATTTGTGTTTTGTATATATTTTTTATACATATTTACATTATTTAAAGTGTATTTTGTATATTTTAAAACATAGTTACGTTATTTTATGCGCATCTGTTAAAATATTTTGATATAAATTTACATTATTTTATGTATTTTGTATATATATTTCAATACAAATTTAGTTTATTTTATGTATATTTTGTATATTTATTTTCATTCGTATCAAAATAAATAAACAAAATAGCAATCAAATAATGTAAATTTGTATGAGAAAACATATACAAATACACATAAATTAACGCAAATTTCTAAAAAAATATATGTACAAAAATGCACATAAAATAAAGTAAATTTGCATAAAAATATATATACAAAACACACATTAAATAAAGTAAATGCGTACATAAAATAACCTAAATTTGTATAAAACTATATACAAAAATACACAAAAATATTTAAAATTTGTATGAAAAGAAATATACAAAATACAGATAAAATTAGGTATATTTGTATTGAAATACATATACAAAATACACATAGAATAATGTAAATTTTAATGAAAATATATAAACAAATACACTTAAAATAACGTAAATTTGTATAAAATATATATGCAAGATACACATTAAATAATGTAAATGTGTATAAAAAAATATATACAAAAAAGAAATAGAATAATGTAAAATCCTATCAATATAAATACACAGAATATCAATAAAATAATGTAAATTTGTATGAAAAGAAATATGCAAAATTCCCATGAAAGAGCGCATTTTTTATAAAAATATATATACCAAAATACACATAAAATATTTTAATTTGTATTGAAATAAATATACAATATGCTTATTCAGTAAGGTAAATATGTATTGAAAGAGATATTCAAAAATACATATAAAACAAAGTAAATTTGTTTCAAAATATATATACGAATACACATAAAATAACGTAGATTTCTATAGAAATATATATAAAAAATAGACATGAAATTATGTAAATACGTATAAAAATATACATACAAAATACATATCTAGGTAAATTCGTGTCAAAATAAATAAACAAAATATCATGAAAAGAATGTGTATTTGTATGAAAATAAATAATAGATAATAACTATGTATGAAATATATATGCAAGATACACATTAAATAATGTAAATATGTATAAAAAAAATATATACAAAAAACAAATAGAATAATGTGAAATCGTATCAAAATAAATACACCGAATATTAATAAAATAATGTAAATTTGTATGAAAATAAAGATGCAAAATTCCCATCAAATAGCGCATTTCTTATAAAAATATATATACCAAAATATACATAAAATATTTAAATTTGTATTGAAGTAAATATACAAAATGCACATACAATAAGGTAAACTTGTATTGAAAGAGGTATGCAAAAATGCATATAAAACAATGTAAATTTGTTTCAAAATATATATACGAATACAGATAAAAGAACGTAGATTTCTATAAAAATATATATACAAAATACACATAAATTAATTAAATACGTATAAGAATAGATATAGAAAATACACTTAGAATAATGTAAAATTGTTTCAGAAAAAATAAACAGAATATAAATAAAATAATGTAAATTTGTATGAAAATAAAAATCCAAAATACCCATAAAATAAAGCATATTTTTATAAAAATACATATACAAAAATACACATAGCATAATTAAATTTGTATTAAAATTAATATACAAAATGCATATACAATAAGGCAAATTTGTATTGAAAAAATATGCAAAATACACATAAAACAGTGTAAATTTATATCAAAATCTATATACGTATACTCATAAATCAACGTAGATTTCTATAGAAATATATATACAAAATACACATCAAATGATGTAAACACGTATAAAAAATATATATAAAATACACATTAAATAATGTAAATTCGCGTCAAAATAAATAAACAAAATATCAATAAAAGACTGTGTATTTGTATGAAAACAGATTTACAATATACACATAAAATCACCTAAATTTGTATAAAACTATATACAAAAATACAGAAAAATAATTTTAATTTGTATGCAAATAAATATACAAAATTTACATAAAATTAGGTAAATTTGTATTGAAATACATTTACAAAATACACATAAAATAATGTAAATTTGAATGAAAATATATAAACAAATACACTTAAAATAACGTAAATTTGTATAAAATATATATAAAAAATACACATTAAATAATGTAAATATGTATAAAAAAATATATACAAAACACAAATAGAATAATATAAAATCGTATCAAAATAAATACACAGAATATTAATAAAATAATGTAAATTTGAATGAAAATTAAGATGCAAAATACCCATAAAATAACGCATTTTTTATAAAAATATTTATACTAAGACACACATAAAATATTTGAATTTGTATTAAAATAAATATACAAAATGCACATACAATAAGGTAAATTTGTATTGAAATAGATATGCAAAATATATATAAAACCATGTAAATTTTTTTCAAAATATATATACGAATACACATAAAATAACGTAGATTTCTATGAAAATAAATATACAAAATACACAATAAATTTACAAAATACACATAACATAACTAAAATTTGTATTAAAATATATTCAAAAATACATAGAAAAAATTTAAGTTTGTATGAAAATAGATATACAAAATACACATAAAACTAGGTAAATTTCTTTTGAAATGTATATACAAAATACCCATAAAATATTGTAAATTTGTGTCAAAATATATAAACAAATACACATAAAATAACGTAAATTTGTATGAAAAATATATACAAAATACACATAGAATAATGTCAATTCGTATCAAAATGAATGATCAGAATATCAATAAAATAATGTAAATTTTTATGAAAATAAAGATGCAAAATACCCAAAAAATAAAGCATATGTTTATAAAAATACAGATACAAAAATACACATCGAATAATTAAATTTTTATTAAAATTAATATACAAAATGCGCATATAATAAGGTAAATTTGTATTGAAAAAATATGCAACATACACGTTTAGTCATACAAATTTATATTTTTTTATTGGTAATTTGTTTATTTATTTTGATACAAATTACATGATTATATGTGTATTTTGTACATATTTTTTTATACGTATTTACATTATTTAATGTGTATTTTGTTTATATATTTTCATACAAATTTACGTTATTATATGTGTATTTGTATAAATATTTTGATACAAATTTACTTTATTTCATGTATTTTGTATATATTTTCATTTCAAATTTAGCTTATTTTGTGTGTATTTTGTATATATTTTCATACAAATTTAATTACTTCTGTATTTTGTTTATAGTTTTATATAAATTTACGTTATTTTATGTGTATTTTGTATATTTATATTAATACAAATACATTCTTTTATTGCTATTTTGTTTATTTTATATATATATATATATATATATATATATATATATATATATATATATATATATATATATATATATATATATATATATATATATATATATATATATATATATATATATATTTTATATAAATCTACGCTATTTTATGTGTATTCGTATATATATTTTGAAACAAATTTACATTGTTTTATATGTATTTTGCATATCTATTTCAATACAAATTTATCTTATTGTATGTGTTTTTTGTATATTTATTTTAATACAAATTTAATTTTTTGATGTGTATTTTGGTATATATATTTTTATAAATGCGTTATTTTATGGGTATTTTGCTTCTTTATTTTCATACAAATTTACATTATTTTATTAATATTCTGTGTATTTATTTTGATACGATTTTACATTATTCTATTTGTGTTTTGTACATATTTTTTTATACAAATTTACGTTATTTTAAGTGTATTTGTTTATGTATTTTCATTATAATTCACATTATTTTATGTGTATTTTGTGTATGTATTTCAATACAAATTTACCTAATTTTATATGTATTTTGTATATTTATTTTCATACAAATTTAAAATATTTTTGTTTATTTTTGTATATAGTTTGATACAAATTTAGGTTATTTTATGTGTATTTTGTATATCTATTTTGATACAAATACACATTCTTTTATTGATATTTTGTTTATTTATTTTGACGCGAGTTTTATGTGTATTTTGTACATGTATTTAAATACAAATTTAACTAATTATATGTGTATTTTGTATATCTATTTTCATACAAATTGAAATTTATTTTTTTGTTTTTTTGTATATATTTTTATTCAAATTTTCGTAATCTTATAAAAATATATATACCAAAAAACACATAAAATATTTAAATTTGCATTGAAATAAATATACAAAATGCACATACAATAAGGTAAATTTGTATTGAAAGAGATATGCAAAAATACATATAAAACAATGTAAATTTGTTTAAAAATATATATACTAATAAAAATAAAAAAACTTAGATTTCTATAAAAATATATATACAAAATACACATAAAATTAAGTAAATACGTATAAAAAAATGTATACAAAATACACATAAAATAATGTAAATTCGAATTAAAATAAATAAACAAAATACCAATAACAGAATGTGTATTTGGATAAATATAAATATAGAAAATACACATACAAAATAAACATAAAATAAGGTAGATTTGTAAAAAAATATATGTACAAAATACACATAAAATAATGTAAATTTATATAAAAATATATATACAAATACACATAAAGTACCATGAATTTGAATAAAAATATATATTCAAAATAAATATTAAATAATGTAAAAGCGTATAAAAATATATATAAAGTACATATAAAATAATGTAAATTCGTATAAATATATATAAACAAAACACCAATAAAATAATATATATTTGAATGAAAATAAATTTACAAAATACACATAACATAACTAAAATTTGTCTTAAAATATATACAAAAATACATAGAAATAATTTGAGTTTGTATGAAAATAAATATACAAAATACACATAAAACTAAGCAAATTTCTTTTGAAATGTATATACAAAATACCCATAAAATATTGTAAATTTGTGTCAAAATATATAAGCAAATACACATAAAATAACGTAAATTTATATGAAAAATATATACAAAATACACATAGAATAATGTCAATTCGTATCAAAATATATGAGCAGAATATCAATGAAATAATGTAAATTTGTATAAAAATAAAGATGCAAAATACCCAAAAAATAAAGCATATGTTTATAAAAATACAGATACAAAAATACACATCGAATAATTAAATTTGTATTAAAATTAATATACAAAATGCGTATATAATAAGGTAAATTTGTATTGAAAAAATATACAACATACACGTTTACTCATACAAATTTATATTATTTTATTGGTATTTTGTTTATTTATTTTGATACGAATTACATGATTATATGTGTATTTTGTACATATTATTTAGACGTATTTCCATTATTTAATGTGTATTTTGTTTATATATTTTCATAAAAATTTACGTTATTATATGTGTATTTGTATAAATATTTTGATACAAATTTACTTTATTTCATGTATTTTGTATATATATTTCAACTCAAATTTAGCTTATTTTGTGTGTATTTTGTATATATTTTCATACAAATTTAATTACTTCTATGTATTTTTGTATATAGTTTTATATAAATTTACGTTATTTTATTTGTATTTTGTATATTTATATTTATACAAATACACATTCTTTTATTGGTATTTTGATTATTTATTTTGATACGAATTTACATTATTTTATGTGTATTTTGTATACATTTTTTTATACGTATTTACTTCATTTTATGTGTATTTTGTATATATATTTTTATAGAAATCTACGTTATTTTATGTGTATTCGTATATATATTTTGAAACAAATTTACATTGTTTTATATGTATTTTGCATATCTATTTCAATACAAATTTACCTTATTGTATGTGTTTTTTGTATATTTATTTTAATACAAATTTAATTTTTTGATGTGTATTTTGGTATATATATTTTTTTAATAAAGAAAATGCCTTATTTTATGGGAATTTTGCTTCTTTATTTTCATACAAATTTACATTATTTTATTAATATTCTGTGTATTTATTTTGATACGATTTTACATTATTCTATTTGTGTTTTGTACATATTTTTTTTATAAAAGTTTACGTTATTTTAAGTGTATTTGTTTATGTATTTTCATTCAAATTTACATTATTTTATGTGTATTTTGTGTATGTATTTCAATATAAATTTACCTAATTTTATGTGTATTTTGTATATTTATTTTCATACAAATTTAAAATATTTTTGTGCACGCATTTACATTATTTAATGTGTGTTTTGTATATATATTTTTATGCAAATTTACTTTATTTTATGTGCATTTTTGTACATATATTTTTTTAGAAATTTGCGTTATTTTATGTGTATTTGTATATGTTTTCTCATACAAATTTACATTATTTGATTGCTATTTTGTTTATTTATTTTGATACGAATGAAAATATATATACAAAATATACATAAAATAAACTAAATTTCTATTAAAATATATATACAAAATACATAAAATAAAGTAAATTTTTATCAAAATATTTTAACAGATGCGCATAAAATAACGTAAATTTGTTTTAAAATATACAAAATACATATTAAATAATATAAATATGTATATTGCGTTATTTTATGGGTATTTTGCTGCTTTATTTTCATACAAATTTACATTATTTTATTAATATTCTGTGTATTTATTTTGATACGATTTTACATTATTCTATTTGTGTTTTGTGCATATTTTTTTTTATACAAATTTACATTATTTTATGTGTATTTTGTGTATGTATTTCAATACAAATTTACCAAATTTTATGTGTATTTTGTATATTTATTTTCATACAAATTTAAAATATTTTTGTTTATTTTTGTATATAGTTTGATACAAATTTAGGTTATTTTATGTGTATTTTGTACATCTATTTTCATACAAATACCCATTCTTTTATTGATATTTTTTTTATTTATTTTGACGCGAATTATATGTGAATTTGTTTTCATTTCATACAAATTTACATTATTTTATGTGTATTTTGTACATGTATTTAAATACAAATTTAGGTAATTATATGTGTATTTTGTATATCTATTTTCATACAAATTGATTTTTTTTTTGTATATATTTTTATTCAAATTTTCGTAATCTTATAAAAATATATATACCAAAAAACACATAAAATATTTAAATTTGCATTGAAATAAATATACAAAATGCACGTACAATAAGGTAAATTTGTATTGAAAGAGATATGCAAAAATACATATAAAACAATGTAAATTTGTTTCAAAATATATATACGAATACAAATAAAAAAAACGTAGATTTCTATAAAAATATATATACAAAATACACATAAAATTAAGTGAATAATTATAAAAAAAATATACAAAATACACATAAAATAATGTAAATTCGAATTAAAATAAATAAACAAAATACAAATAAAAGAATGTGTATTTGGATAAATATAAATATACACAATACACATACAAAATAAACATAAAATAAGGTAGATTTGTAAAAAAATATATGTATAAAATACACATGAAATAATGTAAATTCGTATCAATATAAATCAACAAAACACCAATAAAATAATATATATTTGAATGAAAATAAATTTACAAAATACACATAACATAACTAAAATTTGTATTAAAATATATACAAAAATACATAGAAATAATTTGAGTTTGTATGAAAATAGATATACAAAATACACATAAAACTAGGTAAATTTCATTTGAAATGTATATACAAAATACCCATAAAATATTGTAAATTTGTGTCAAAATATATAAGCAAATACACATAAAATAACGTAAATTTGTATGAAAAATATATACAAAATACACATAGAATAATGTCAATTCGTATCAAAATGAATGAGCAGAATATCAATAAAATAATGTAAATTTGTTTGAAAATATAGATGCAAAATACCCAAAAAATAAAGCATATGTTTATAAAAATACAGATACAAAAATACACATCGAATAATTAAATTTGTATTAAAATTAATATACAAAATGCGTATATAATAAGATAAATTTGTATTGAAAAAATATGCTACATACACGTTTACTCATACAAATTTATATTATTTTATTGGTATTTTGTTTATTTATTTTGATACGAATTACATGATTACATGTGTATTTTGTACATATTTTTTTATACGTATTTACATTATTTAATGTGTATTTTGTTTATATATTTTCATACAAATTTACGTTATTATGTGTATTTGTATAAATATTTTGATACAAATTTACTTTATTTCATGTATTTTGTATATATATTTCAATTCAAATTTAGCTTATTTTGTGTGTATTTTGTATATATTTTCATACAAATTTAATTACTTCTGTGTATTTTTGTATATAGTTTTATATAAATTTACGTTATTTTATGTGTATTTTGTATATTTATATTTATACAAATACACATTCTTTTATTGGTATTTTGATTATTTATTTTGATACGAATTTACATTATTTTATGTGTATTTTGTATACATTTTTTTATACGTATTTACTTCATTTTATGTGTATTTTGTATATATATTTTTATTGAAATCTACGTTATTTTATGTGTATTCGTATATATATTTTGAAACAAATTTATATTGTTTTATATGTATTTTGCATATCTATTTCAATACAAATTTACCTTATTGTATGTGTTTTTTGTATATTTATTTTAATACAAATTTAATTTTTTGATGTGTATTTTGGTATATATATTTTTATAAATAAAGAAAATGCCTTATTTTATGGGTATTTTGCTTCTTTATTTTCATACAAATTTACATTATTTTTTTAATATTCTGTGTATTTATTTTGATACGATTTTACATTATTCTATTTGTGTTTTGTACATATTTATTTTATAAAAGTTTACGTTATTTTAAGTGTATTTGTTTATGTATTTTCATTCAAATTTACATTATTTTATGTGTATTTTGTGTATGTATTTCAATACAAATTTACCTAATTCTATGTGTATTTTGTATATTTATTTTCATACAAATTTAAAATATTTTTGTGTATTTTTGTATATAGTTTGATACAAATTTAGGTTATTTTATGTGTATTTTGTATATCTATTTTCATACAAATACACATTCTTTTATTGATATTTTGTTTATTTATTTTGACGCGAATTTACATTATTTAATGTGTATTTTGTATATATATTTTTATACGTATTTACATCATTTCATGTGTATTTTGTATAGATTTAAACAAATTTATATTATTTAATGTGTATTTTGTATATATATATTTATACAAACACACATTCTTTTATTGGTATTTTGTTTATTTATTTTGATACCAATTTACATTATTTTATGTGTATTTTGTATACATTTTTTATACGTATTTACTTAATTTTATGTGTATTTTGTATATATATTTTTATAGAAATCTACCTTATTTCATGTGTATTCGTATATATATTTTGAAACAAATTTACATTGTTTATATGTATTTTGCATATCTATTTTTGTGTATTCTGTATTTATTTTTGTTATACATAGAATAATGTAAAATCGTATCAAAATAGGTACACAGAATATCAATAAAATAATTTAAATTTGTGTGAAAATAAAGATGCAAAATACCCATAAAATAAAGCATTTTTTTTTTAAATACATATACAAAAATACACATAGATTAATTAAATTTGTAACATCATTTGGAGTGTATTTTGTTTATATATTTCTATAGAAATCTACGTTGATTTATGAGTGTTCGTATATAGATTCTGAAATAAATTTACACTGTTTTATGTGTATTTTGCATATTTTTTCAATACAAATTTACCTTATCGTATATGCATTTTTTATATTAATTTTAATACAAATTTAATTATGCTATGTGTATTTTTGTATATGTTTTTTTTATAAAAATATGCTTTATTTTATGGGTATTTTGCATTTTTATTTTCATAAAAATTTACATTATTTTATTTATATTCTGTTTATTTTTTTTAAACAATTTTACATTATTCTATGTGTATTTTGTATATCTATTTTTATACGGATTTACTTAATTTTATGTGTATTTTGTATATATATTTTTAAAGAAATCTACGTTATTTTATATGTATTCGTATATATATTTTGAAACAAACTTACATTGTTTTATATGTATTTTTGCATATCTCTTTCAATACAAATTTACCTTATTGTATGTGCATTTTGTATATTTATTTCAATACAAATTTAAATATTTTATGTGTATATTGATATATATATTTTTATAAGAAATGCGCTATTTGATGGGAATTTTGCATCTTTATTTTCATACAAATTTACATTATTTTATTAAGATTCGGTGTATTTATTTTGTTACGATTTCACATTATTCTATTTGTTTTTTGTATATATATTTTTTTTTTACATATTTACATTATTTAATATGTATCTTGCATATATATTTCATACAAATTTATTATCTATTATTTATTTTCATGCAAATACACATTCTTTTCATGATATTTTGTTTATTTATTTTGACACGAATTTCCCTAGATATGTATTTTGTATATATATTTTTATACGTATTTACATAATTTCATGTGTATTTTGTATATATATTTTTATAGAAATCTACGTTATTTTATGTGTATTCGTGAATATATTTTGAAACAAATTAGCTTTGTTTTATATGTATTTTTGAATATCTCTTTCAATACATATTTAACTTACTGTATATGCATTTTGTATATTTATTTCAATACAAATTTAAATATTTTATGTGTATTTTTATATATATATATATTTTTTTAAAAATGCGCTATTTTATGGGAATTTTGCATCTTTCTTTTCATACAAATTTACACTATTTTATTGATATTCTGTGTATTTATATTGATTGGATTTTACATTATTCTATTTCTTTTTTGTATATATTTTTTTATACACATTTACATTATTTAATGTGTATCTTGCATATATATTTTATACAAATTAACGTTATTTTAAGTGTATTTGTTTATATATTTTCATTCAAATTTACATTATTTTATGTGTATTTTGTATATGTATTTCAATACAAATTTACCTAATTTTATGTGTATTTTGTATATTTCTTTTCATACAAATTTTAAAAATTTTTGTGTATTTTTGTATATAGTTTTATACAAATTTAGGTTATTTTATGTACGCATTTACATTATTTAATGTGTGTTTTGTATATATATTTCTATACAAATTTACTTTATTTTATGTGCATTTTTGTACATATATTTTTTTTAGAAATTTGCGTTATTTTATGTGTATTTGTATATGTTTTCTCATACAAATTTACATTATTTGATTGCTATTTTGTTTATTTATTTTGATACGAATGAAAATATATATACAAAATATACATAAAATAAACTAAATTTCTATTAAAATATATATACAAAATACATGAAATAATGTAAATTTTTATCAAAATATTTTAACAGATGCGCATAAAATTACGTAAATTTGTTTTAAAATATACAAAATACATATTAAATAATATAAATATGTATAAAAAAATATATACAAAACACAAATAGAATAATATAAAATGGTATCAAAATAAATACACTGAATATTAATAAAACAATGTAAATTTGTATGAAAATAAAGATGGAAAATACCCATTAAATAACGCATTTTTTTATAAAAAATATATATACCAAAATACACATGAAAAAATTAATTTGTATGGAAATACATATACAAAATACACATCAAATAATGTAAATTTGAATGAAAATATATAAACAAATACACTTAAAATAACGTAAATTTGTATAAAATATATATGCAAGATACACATTAAATAATGTAGATGTGTATAAAAAAAATATATACAAAAACAAATAGAATAATGTAAAATCGTATCAAAATAAATACACAGAATATCAATAAAATAATGTAAATTTGTATGAAAATAAAGATGCAAAATTCGCAAAAATTATCGCATTTTTTATAAAAATATATATACCAAAATACACATAAAATATTTAAATTTGTATTGAAATAAATATACAAAATGCATATATAGTAAGGTAAATTTGTATTGAAAGAGATATCCAAAAATACATATAAAACAATGTAAATTTGTTTCAAAATATATATACGAATACACATAAAATAAAGTAGATTTCTATAGAAATATATATACAAAATACATATGAAATTATGTAAATACGTATAAAAATATATATACAAAATACATATCAAATAATGTAAACTCGTGTCAAAATAAATAAACAAAATATCATGAAAAGAATGTGTATTTGTATGAAAATAGATAATAGATAATAAATTTGTATAAAATATATATGCAAGATACACATTAAATAATGTAAATATGTATAAAAAAGTATATACAAAAAACAAATACAATAATGGAAAATCGTATCAAAATAAATACACCGAATATTAATAAAATAATGTAAATTTGTATGAAAATAAAGATGCAAAATTCCCATAAAATAGCGCATTTCTTATAAAAATATATATACCAAAATACACATAATATATTTAAATTTGTATTGAACTAAATATACAAAATACACATACAATAAGGTAAATTTGTATTGAAAGAGATATGCAAAAATACATATAAAACAATGTAAATTTGTTTCAAAATATATATACGAATACAAATAAAAAAACGTAGATTTCTATAAAAATATATACAAAATACAAATAAAATTAAGTAAATACGTATAAAAAATGTATAAAAAAACACAAAAAATAATGTAAATTCGAATTAAAATAAATAAACAAAATACCAATAAAAGAATGTGTATTTGGATAGATATAAATATACTAAATACACATACAAAATAAACATAAAATAAGGTAGATTTGTAATAAAATATATGTACAAAATACACATAAAATAATGTAAATTTATATGAATATATATATACAAATACACATAAAATACCATGAATCTTTATAAAATATATATTCAAAATAAATATTAAACAATGTAAAAGCGTATAAAATATATATATAAAGTACAGATAAAATGAAAATTAAGATGCAAAATACCTATAAAATAACGAATTTTTTATAAAATTATTGATACCAAAATACACATAAAATATTTGAACTTGTATTAAAATAAATATACAAAATGCATATACAATAAGGTAAATTTGTATTGAAATAGATATGCAAAATACATATAAAATAATGTAAATTTGTTTCAAAATATATATACGAATACACATAAAATAACGTAGATTTCTATAAAATACATATACAAAATACTCATAAAATTAAGTAAATAAGTATAAAAAAATGTATACAAAATACACATAAAATAATGTAAATTCGTATAAATGTAAATAAACAATATACCAATAAAAGAATGTGTATTTGAATAAATATAAATATACAATATGAACATAAAATAACGTAAATCTATATAAAACTATATACATAAAATAACGCAAATTTCTATAAAAATATATGTACAAAAATAAGCATAAAATAAATTTGCATAAAAACATATATACAAAACACACATTAGATAATGTAGATGAGTGTAAAAATATGTATACAAAATACCTATGAAATAATCTAAATTTGTATCGAATTAAATTTAGAAATACCAATAAAATAATGTAATTTTGGATGAAAATATTTATACAAAATACACATAAAATAACCTAAATACAAATACAAATATACACATAAAATAATTTAAAATTGAATGAAATAAATATACAAAATAAACATAAAATAAGGTAAATTTGTAATAAAATATATGAAAAAATACACATAAAATAATATAAATTTGTATGAAAATATATATACAATACACATTAAATAACATGAATTTGTATAAAATTTGTATCAAAATATATACTTATACACACATAAAATAACGTAATTTTTTATGAAAATGTATATACAAAATACATAAAATAATTTAAATATGTAGAAAAATATATATACCAAAAACACATAAAATAATGTAAATATGTTTGAAAATATATAAACAAATACGCATAAAATAATGTAAATTTGGATAAAGTATATATACAAAATGAACATTAAATAATGTAAATATGTATAAAAAAATATACAAAAACACATAGAATAATGTTAAATCGTATCAAAATAAATAAAGAGAATATCAATAAAATAATGTAAATATGTATGAAAATAGAGATGCAAATATCCATATAATAACGCATATGTGCATTAAAATATATATACAAATATACATATAAAATAATTAAATTTGTATTAAAATAAATATACAAAATGCACGTACAATAAAGTAAATTTGTATTGAAATAGATATGCAAAATACACATTAATAATGAAAATTTGTATCAAAATATATATACGAATACTCATAAAATAGAGTAAATTTCTATGAAAATATACATACAAAATAGATATACAAAATACACATATAACTAGTTAAATTTGTATTTAAATACATGTACAAAAAACACATAAAATAATGTACATTTGTATGAAATGAAAACAAATACATTTTATATAAAATATATATACAAAATACACATAGAATAATGTAAAAACATATCAAAATAAATACACAGAATATCAATAAAATAATGTAAATTTGTATGAAAATAAAGATGCAAAATACCCATAAAATAAAGCATATTTTTATAAAAATACATATACAAAATACACATAGATTAATCAAATTTGTATTAAAATTAATATACAAAATGCACATACAATAAGGTAGATTTGTATTGAAAAAATATGCAAAATACACATAAAACAATGTAAATTTGTTTCAAAATATATATACGAATACACATAAAATAACGCAGATTTCTATAGAAATATATATACAAAATACACATGAAATAATGTAAATACGTATAAAAATATATATACAAAATACACATTAAATAATGTTAATTCGTGTCAAAATAAATAAACAAAATATCATGAAAAGAATGTGTATTTGTATGAAAATAGATATACAAAATACACATAAAATAACTTAGATTTGTATAAAACTATATACAAAAATACACAAAAATAATTTAAACTTGTATGAAAATAAATATACAAAAAACATATAAAAATAGGTAAATTTGTATTGAAATACATATACAAAATACACATAAAATAATGTAAATTTGAATGAAAATATATAAACATATAGACTTAAAATAACGTAAATTTGTACCAAATATATATACAAAAAAAAAACATTATATAATGTAAATATGTATAAAAAAATATGTACAAAACACAAATAAAATAATGTAAAATCGTATCAAAATAAATACAGAAAATATTAATAAAATAATGTAAATTTGTATGAAAATTAAGATGCAAAATATCCATAAAATAACGCATTTTTTTATAAAAATATATATACGAAAAAACATAAAATATTTGATTTAGTATTAAAATAAATAGATATACAAAATACACATAAAATAAGCAAAATTTGAATTGAAATATATATACAAAATACATAAAATAATACAAATAATACAAATCTACCTTATTGTATGTGCATTTTGTATATTAATTTTAATACAAATTTGATTAATCTATGTGTATTTTTGTATATGTATTTTTATAAAAATATGCTTTATTTTATGGGTATTTTGCATCTTTATTTTCATACAAATTTACATTATTTTATTGATATTCTGTGTATTTATTTTGATATGTTTTTACATTATTCTATGTGTATTTTGTATATATATTTTATATAAAATGTATTTGTTTATAAAAATATATAAACAAAATACACATTAAATAATGTAAATACGTTTAAAAAAATGTAAAAAATACTCACATAATCATGTAATTCAAACAAATTTTATACAAATTCATGTTATTTTATGTATTTCTATATATTTTCATACAAATTTATATTATTCTATGTGTATTCTTACATATATTTTATTACAAATTTACCTTATTTTATGTTTATTTTGTATATTTATTTCATTCAATTTTAAATTATTTAATGTGTATATTTGTATTTGTATTTAGGTTATTTTTTGTGTGTTTTCTATATATATTTTCATCCAAAATTACATTATTTTATTGTTATTTTCTTAATTTAACTCGATACGAATTTAGATTTTATGTTTTTTTTTGTATATATATTTTTATAGAAATCTACGTTATTTTATCTGTATTCGTATATATATTTTGAAACAAATTTACATTGTTTTATGTGTATTTTGCATATCTATTTCAATACAAATTTACCTTATTGTATGTGCATTTTGTATATTTATTGTAATACAAATTTAAATATTATATGTGTATTTTGGTATATATATTTTCATAAAAAAATCGATGTTTTATGGGTATTTTGCATCTTTATTTTCATACAAATTTACATTATTTTATTAATATTCTGTGTATTTATTTTGATACTATTTTACATTATTCTATTTGTGTTTTGTATATATTTTTTATACATATTTACATTATTTAATGTGTATTTTCTATATATATTTCATACAAATTTACGTTATTTTGTGTTTTTGTTTATATATTTTCATTCAAACTTACATTATTTTATGTGTATTTTGTATATGTATTTCAATAGAAATTTAACTAGTTTTATGTGTATTTTGTAGATATATTTTTATACAAATTTAAATTATTTTTGTGTATTTTTTGAATAGAGTTTTATACAAATTTACAATAGTTTTTGTGTATTTTGTATATCTATTTTCATTCAAATACACATTCTTTTATTGATATTTTGTTTATATAATTTGATGCGAATTTACATTATTTAATGTGTATTGTGTATATATATTTTTATACGTATTTACGTCATTTTATGTGTATTCGTATATATATTTTCAAACAAATATACATTCTTTTATGTGCATTTTGTATATTTTTTCAATACAAATTTACCTTATTGTACGCGCATTTTGTATATTCATTTTATTACAAATTTAATTATTCTATGTGTATTCTTGTATATGTATTTTTAAAAAAATATGCTTTATTTTATGGGTATTTTGCATCTTTATTTTCATACAAAATTACATTATTTTATTGATATTCTGTGTATTTATTTTGATACGATTTTACATTATTCTATGTATATTTTGTATATCTATTTTATACAAATTTACATTATTTTATGTGTATTTTGTACATGTATTTAAATACAAATTTAACTAATTATATGTGTATTTTGTATATATATTTTCATACAAATTGAAATTTATTTTTTTGTTTTTTTGAATATATTTTTATTCAAATTTTCGTAATTTTATATGTGTTTTGTATATTTATTTTCCTACAAATATACGTTCTTTTATCGGAATTTTCTTTATTTATTTTGATACGAATTTTCATTTTTTTAGGGGTATTTGATATATATATTTTTATACTTATTTACATAATTTTATATGTATTTTGAATATATATTTTCATAGAAATTTACTCTATATGTATATACAAAAAACACAAAATAATTTAAACTTGTATGAAAATAAATATACAAATACACATAAAATTAGGTAAATTTCTATTGAAATACATATACAAAATACACTTAAAATAATGTAAATTTGAATGAAATTATATAAACAAATACACTAAAAAAAACGTTAATTTGTATAAAATATATATAAAAAATACACATTAAATAATGAAAATATGTATGAAAAATATATACTAAACACAAATAGTATAATATAAAATCGTATCAAAATATATACACAGAATATTAATAAAATAATGTACATTTGTATGAAAACTAAGGTGCAAAATACCTATAAAATAACGCATTTTTTTATAAAATTTTATATACCAAAATACACATAAAATATTTAAATTTGTATTGAAATAAATATACAAAATGCATATACAGTAAGGTAAATATGTATTGAAAGAGATATTCAAAAATACATATAAAACAAAGTAAATTTGTTTCAAAATATATATACGAATTCATATAAAATAACGTAGATTTCTATAGAAATATATATACAAAATACACATGAAATTATGTAAATACGTATAAAAATATATATACAAAATACATATCTAGGTAAATTCGTGTCAAAATAAATAAAGAAAATATCATGAAAAGAATGTGTATTTGCATGAAAATAAATAATAGATAATAAATTTGAATGAAATATATATGCAAGATACACATTAAATAATGTAAATATGTAAAAAAAAAATATATACAACAAAAAAAAATAGAATAATGTGAAATCGTAACAAAATAAATACACCGAATATTAATAAAATAATGTAAATTTGTATGAAAATAAAGATGCAAAATTCCCATCAAATAGCGCATTTCTTATAAAAATATATATACCAAAATACACATAAAATATTTAAATTTGTATTGAAATAAATACACAAATGCACATACAATAAGGTAAACTTGTATTGAAAGAGATATGCAAAATACATATAAAACAATGTAAATTTGTTTCAAAATATATATACGAATACATAAAATAATGTAGATTTCAATAAATATATATATATATATACAAAATACAAATAAAATTAAGTAAATACGAATCAAAATGTATACAAAATACACATAATAAGAGAATGTGTATTGTATAAATATAAATATACAAAATGCACATAAAATAACGTAAGTTTGTATAAAACTATATACAAAATACACAGAAGTAATTAAATAAAATATATACAAAATACACATAAAATTAGGTAAATACGTATAAAATAGATATACAAAATACATAAAATAATGTAAAATTGTTTTAAAAAATAAACAGAATATAAAAAAATAATGTAAATTTGTATGAAAATAAAATGCAAAATACCCATAAATAAAGCATATTTTTATAAAAATACATATACAAAATACACATAGCATAATTAAATTTGTATTAAAATTAATAAATGCATATACAATAAGGTAAATTTGTATTAAAAAAATATGCAAAATACACATAAAACAGTGTACATTTATTTCAAAATCTATATACGAATACTCATAAATCAACGTAGATTTCTATAGAAATATATATACAAAATACACATCAAATGATGTAAACACATTATAAATATATATATATATATATATATATATATATATATATATATATATATCTATATATATATATATATATATATATATATATATATATATATATATATATATATATATATATATATATATATATATATATATGCCTGTACAGGCTATAATACTCTTAGACTCCTGTTCTTATGTTCTATATTTTATATATATATATATATATATATATATATATATATATATATATATATATATATATATATATATATATATATATATATATATATATATATATATATATATATATATATATATATATATATATATATATAAATACATATTAAATAATGTATATTCGCGTCAAAATAAATAAACAAAAATCAATAAAAGCATGTGTATTTGTATGAAAATAGATATACAATATACCCGTTATTTTATGTGTATTCGTATATATATTTTGAAACAAATTTACATTGTTTTATATGTATTTTGCATATCTATTTCAATACAAATTTACCTTTTGTATGTGTTTTTTGTATATTTATTTTAATACAAATTTAATTTTTTGATGTGTATTTTGGTATATATATTTTTTATAAATAAAAATGCCTTATTTTATGGGTATTTTGCTTCTTTATTTTCATACAAATTTACATTATTTTTTTAATATTCTGTGTATTTATTTTGATACGATTTTACATTATTCTATTTGTGTTTTGTACATATTTTTTTTATAAAAGTTTACGTTATTTTAAGTGTATTTGTTTATGTATTTTCATTCAAATTTACATTATTTTATGTATTTTGTGTATGTATTTCAATACAAATTTACCTAATTCTATGTGTATTTTGTATATTTATTTTCATACAAATTTAAAATATTTTTGTGTATTTTTGTATATAGTTTGATACAAATTTAGGTTATTTTATGTGTATTTTGTATATCTATTTTCATACAAATACACATTCTTTTATTGATATTTTGTTTATTTATTTTGACGCGAATTTACATTATTTAATGTGTATTTTGTATATATATTTTTATACGTATTTACATCATTTCATGTGTATTTTGTATAGATTTAAACAAATTTATATTATTTAATGTGTATTTTGTATATATATATTTATACAAACACACATTCTTTTATTGGTATTTTGTTTATTTATTTTGATACCAATTTACATTATTTTATGTGTATTTTGTATACATTTTTTATACGTATTTAACTAAATTTATTTATTTTGTATATATATATTTTTATAGAAATCTACCTTATTTCATGTGTATTCGTATATATATTTTGAAACAAATATACATTGTTTATATGTATTTTGCATATCTATTTTTGTGTATTCTGTATTTATTTTTGTTATACATAGAATAATGTAAAATCGTATCAAAATCAGTACACAGAATATCAATAAAATAATTTAAAATTTGTGTGAAAATAAAGATGCAAAATTATACCCAAATAAAGCAATTTTTTTAAATACATACAAAATACACATAGATTAATTAAATTTGTAACATCATTTGGTGTGTATTTTGATTATATATTTCTATAGAAATCTACGTTGATTTATGAGTGTTCGTATATAGATTCTGAAATAAATTTACACTGTTTTATGTGTATTTTGCATATTTTTTCAATAGAAATTTACCTTATCGTATATGCATTTTTTATATTAATTTTAATACAAATTTAATTATGCTATGTGTATTTTTGTATATGTTTTTTTATAAAAATATGCTTTATTTTATGGGTATTTTGCATTTTTATTTTCATAAAAATTTACATTATTTTATTTATATTCTGTTTATTTTTTTTAAACAATTTTACATTATTCTATGTGTATTTTGTATATCTATTTTTATACGGATTTACTTAATTTTATGTGTATTTTGTATATATATTTTAAAGAAATCTACGTTATTTTATGTATTCGTATATATATTTTGAAACAAACTTACATTGTTTTATATGTATTTTTGCATATCTCTTTCAATACAAATTTACCTTATTGTATGTGCATTTTGTATATTTATTTCAATACAAATTAAAATATTTTATATGTATATTGGTATATATATTTTTTATAAGAAATGCGCTATTTGATGGGAATTTTGCATCTTTATTTTCATACAAATTTACATTATTTTATTAAGATTCGGTGTATTTATTTTGTTACGATTTCACATTATTCTATTTGTTTTTTGTATATATATTTTTTTTTTACATATTTACATTATTTAATATGTATCTTGCATATATATTTCATACAAATTTATTATCTATTATTTATTTTCATGCAAATACACATTCTTTTCATGATATTTTGTTTATTTATTTTGACACGAATTTCCCTAGATATGTATTTTGTATATATATTTTTATACGTATTTACATAATTTCATGTGTATTTTGTATATATATTTTTATAGAAATCTACGTTATTTTATGTGTATTCGTGAATATATTTTGAAACAAATTAGCTTTGTTTTATATGTATTTTTGAATATCTCTTTCAATACATATTTAACTTACTGTATATGCATTTTGTATATTTATTTCAATACAAATTTAAATATTTTATGTGTATTTTTATATATATATTTTTTTTAAAAAATGCGCTATTTTATGGGAATTTTGCATCTTTCTTTTCATACAAATTTACACTATTTTATTGATATTCTGTGTATTTATATTGATTGGATTTTACATTATTCTATTTCTTTTTTGTATATATTTTTTTATACACATTTACATTATTTAATGTGTATCTTGCATATATATTTTATACAAATTAACGTTATTTTAAGTGTATTTGTTTATATATTTTCATTCAAATTTACATTATTTCATGTGTATTTTGTATATCTATTTCAATACAAATTTACATAATTTTATGTGTATTTTGTATATTTCTTTTCATACAAATTTTTTAAAAATTTGTGTATTTTTTGTATATAGTTTTATACAAATTTATTTTATTTTATGTACGCATTTACATTATTTAATGTGTGTTTTGTATATATATTTTTATGCAAATTTACTTTATTTTACGTGCATTTTGGTACACATATTTTAATAAAAATTTGCGTTATTTTATGTGTATTTGTATATGTTTTCATACAAATTTACATTATTTGATTGCTATTTTGTTTATTTATTTTGATACGAATGAAAATATATACAAAATATACATAAAATAAGCTAAATTTCTATTAAAATATATATACCAAATACATGAAATAACGTAAATTTTTATCAAAATATTTTAACAGATGCGCATAAAATTACGTAAATTTGTTGTAAAATATACAAAATACATATTAAATAATATAAATATGTATAAAAATATATACAAAACACAAATAGAATAATATAAAATGGTATCAAAATAAATACACTGAATATTAATAAAACAATGTAAATTTGTATGAAAATAAAGATGAAAATACCCATTAAATAACGCATTTTTTTATAAAAATATATATACCAAAATACACATGAAAAAATTAATTTGTATGGAAATACATATACAAAATACACATCAAATAATGTAAATTTGAATGAAAATATATAAACAAATACACTTAAAATAACGTAAATTTGTATAAAATATATATGCAAGATACACATTAAATAATGTAGATGTGTATAAAAAAAATATATACAAAAACAAATAGAATAATGTAAAATCGTATCAAAATAAATACACAGAATATCAATAAAATAATGTAAATTTGTATGAAAATAAAGATGCAAAATTCACAAAAATTATCGCATTTTTAAAAAAAATATATATACCAAAATACACATAAAATATTTAAATTTGTATTGAAATAAATATACAAAATGCATATATAGTAAGGTAAATTTGTATTGAAAGAGATATCCAAAAATACATATAAAACAATGTAAATTTGTTTCAAAATATATATACGAATACACATAAAATAAAGTAGATTTCTATAGAAATATATATACAAAATACATATGAAATTATGTAAATACGTATAAAAATATATATACAAAATACATATCAAATAATGTAAACTCGTGTCAAAATAAATAAACAAAATATCATGAAAAGAATGTGTATTTGTATGAAAATAGATAATAGATAATAAATTTGTATAAAATATATATGCAAGATACACATTAAATAATGTAAATATTTATACAAATTATATACAAAAAAACAAAGAGAATAATGGAAAATCGTATCAAAATAAATACACCGAATATTAATAAAATAATGTAAATTTGTATGAAAATAAAGATGCAAAATTAACATAAAATAGCGCATTTCTTATAAAAATATATATACCAAAATACACATAATATATTTAAATTTGTATTGAACTAAATATACAAAATACACATACAATAAGGTAAATTTGTATTGAAAGAGATATGCAAAAATACATATAAAACAATGTAAATTTGTTTCAAAATATATATACGAATACAAATAAAAAACGTAGATTTCTATAAAATATATTTACAAAATACATAAAATTAAGTAAATACGTATAAAAAATGTATAAAAAATACACATAAAATAATGTAAATTCGAATTAAAATAAATAAACAAAATACCAATAAAAGAATGTGTATTTGGATAGATATAAATATACTAAATACACATACAAAATAAACATAAAATAAGGTAGATTTGTAATAAAATATATGTACAAAATACACATAAAATAATGTAAATTTATATGAATATATATATACAAATACACATAAAATACCATGAATCTTTATAAAAATATATATTCAAAATAAATATTAAACAATGTAAAAGCGTATAAAAATATATATATAAAGTACAGATAAAATGAAAATTAAGATGCAAAATACCTATAAAATAACGAATTTTTTATAAAATTATTGATACCAAAATACACATAAAATATTTGAACTTGTATTAAAATAAATATACAAAATGCATATACAATAAGGTAAATTTGTATTGAAATAGATATGCAAAATACATATAAAATAATGTAAATTTGTTTCAAAATATATATACGAATACACATAAAATAACGTAGATTTCTATAAAAATACATATACAAAATACTCATAAAATTAAGTAAATAAGTATAAAAAAATGTATACAAAATACACATAAAATAATGTAAATTCGTATAAATGTAAATAAACAATATACCAATAAAAGAATGTGTATTTGAATAAATATAAATATACAATATGAACATAAAATAACGTAAATCTATATAAAACTATATACATAAAATAACGCAAATTTCTATAAAAATATATGTACAAAAATAAGCATAAAATAAATTTGCATAAAAACATATATACAAAACACACATTAGATAATGTAGATGAGTGTAAAAATATGTATACAAAATACCTATGAAATAATCTAAATTTGTATCGAATTAAATTTAGAAATACCAATAAAATAATGTAATTTTGGATGAAAATATTTATACAAAATACACATAAAATAACCTAAATACAAATACAAATATACACATAAAATAATTTAAAATTGAATGAAATAAATATACAAAATAAACATAAAATAAGGTAAATTTGTAATAAAATATATGAAAAAATACACATAAAATAATATAAATTTGTATGAAAATATATATACAAATACACATTAAATAACATGAATTTGTATAAAATTTGTATCAAAATATATACTTATACACACAATAAAATAACGTAATTTTTTTTATGAAAATGTATATACAAAATACACATAAAATAATTTAAATATGTAGAAAAATATATATACAAAAAACACATAAAATAATGTAAATATGTATGAAAATATATAAACAAATACACATAAAATAATGTAAATTTGGATAAAGTATATATACAAAATGAACATTAAATAATGTAAATATGTATAAAAAAATATATACAAAAAACACATAGAATAATGTTAAATCGTATCAAAATAAATAAAGAGAATATCAATAAAATAATGTAAATATGTATGAAAATAAAGATGCAAAATATCCATATAATAACGCATATTTGCATTAAAAATATATATACAAAAATACATATAAAATAATTAAATTTGTATTAAAATAAATATACAAAATGCACGTACAATAAAGTAAATTTGTATTGAAATAGATATGCAAAATACACATTAATAATGTAAATTTGTATCAAAATATATATACGAATACTCATAAAATAGAGTAAATTTCTATGAAAATATACATACAAAATAGATATACAAAATACACATATAACTAGTTAAATTTGTATTTAAATACATGTACAAAAAACACATAAAATAATGTACATTTGTATGAAATGAAAACAAATACATTTTATATAAAATATATATACAAAATACACATAGAATAATGTAAAAACATATCAAAATAAATACACAGAATATCAATAAAATAATGTAAATTTGTATGAAAATAAAGATGCAAAATACCCATAAAATAAAGCATATTTTTATAAAAATACATATACAAAAATACACATAGATTAATCAAATTTGTATTAAAATTAATATACAAAATGCACATACAATAAGGTAGATTTGTATTGAAAAAATATGCAAAATACACATAAAACAATGTAAATTTGTTTCAAAATATATATACGAATACACATAAAATAACGCAGATTTCTATAGAAATATATATACAAAATACACATGAAATAATGTAAATACGTATAAAAATATATATACAAAATACACATTAAATAATGTTAATTCGTGTCAAAATAAATAAACAAAATATCATGAAAAGAATGTGTATTTGTATGAAAATAGATATACAAAATACACATAAAATAACTTAGATTTGTATAAAACTATATACAAAAATACACAAAAATAATTTAAACTTGTATGAAAATAAATATACAAAAAACATATAAAAATAGGTAAATTTGTATTGAAATACATATACAAAATACACATAAAATAATGTAAATTTGAATGAAAATATATAAACATATAGACTTAAAATAACGTAAATTTGTACCAAATATATATACAAAAAAAAACATTAAATAATGTAAATATGTATAAAAAAATATATACAAAACACAAATAAAATAATGTAAAATCGTATCAAAATAAATACAGAAAATATTAATAAAATAATGTAAATTTGTATGAAAATTAAGATGCAAAATATCCATAAAATAACGCATTTTTTATAAAAATATATATACGAAAAAACATAAAATATTTGATTTAGTATTAAAATAAATAGATATACAAAATACACATAAAATAAGCTAAATTTGAATTGAAATATATATACAAAATACATAAAATAATACAAATAATTTTGTATATTAATTTTAATACAAATTTGATTAATCATATATAATATAAATGTATTTGTTTATAAAAATATATAAACAAAATACACATTAAATAATGTAAATACGTTTAAAAAAATGTAAAAAATACTCAAATAATCATGTAATTCAAACAAATTTTATACAAATTCATGTTATTTTATGTGTATTTCTATATATATTTTCATACAAATTTATATTATTCTATGTGTATTCTTACATATATTTTATTACAAATTTACCTTATTTTATGTTTATTTTGTATATTTATTTCATTCAATTTTAAATTATTTAATGTGTATATTTGTATTTGTATTTAGGTTATTTTTTGTGTGTTTTCTATATATATTTTCATCCAAAATTACATTATTTTATTGTTATTTTCTTAATTTAACTCGATACGAATTTATATTTTATGTTTTTTTTGTATATATATTTTTATAGAAATCTACGTTATTTTATCTGTATTCGTATATATATTTTGAAACAAATTTACATTGTTTTATGTGTATTTTGCATATCTATTTCAATACAAATTTACCTTATTGTATGTGCATTTTGTATATTTATTGTAATACAAATTTAAATATTATATGTGTATTTTGGTATATATATTTTCAAAAAAAAAATCGTTGTTTTATGTGTATTTTGCATCTTTATTTTCATACAAATTTACATTATTTTATTAATATTCTGTGTATTTATTTTGATACTATTTTACATTATTCTATTTGTGTTTTGTATATATTTTTTATACATATTTACATTATTTAATGTGTATTTTCTATATATATTTCTTACAAATTTACGTTATTTTAAGTGTTTTTGTTTATATATTTTCATTCAAACTTACATTATTTTATGTGTATTTTGTATATGTATTTCAATAGAAATTTAACTAGTTTTATGTGTATTTTGTAGATATATTTTTATACAAATTTAAGTTATTTTTGTGTATTTTTTGAATAGAGTTTTATACAAATTTACAATATTTTGTGTGTATTTTGTATATCTATTTTCATTCAAATACACATTCTTTTATTGATATTTTGTTTATATAATTTGATGCGAATTTACATTATTTAATGTGTATTGTGTATATATATTTTTATACGTATTTACGTCATTTCATGTGTATTCGTATATATATTTTCAAACAAATATACATTGTTTTATGTGCATTTTGTATATTTTTTCAATACAAATTTACCTTATTGTACGTGCATTTTGTATATTCATTTTAATACAAATTTAATTATTCTATGTGTATTCTTGTATATGTATTTTTAAAAAAATATGCTTTATTTTATGGGTATTTTGCATCTTAATTTTCATACAAAATTACATTATTTTATTGATATTCTGTGTATTTATTTTGATACGATTTTACATTATTCTATGTATATTTTGTATATCTATTTTATACAAATTTACATTATTTTATGTGTATTTTGTACATGTATTTAAATACAAATTTAACTAATTATATGTGTATTTTGTATATATATTTTCATACAAATTGAAATTTAATTCAAATTTTCGTAATTTTATGTGTGTTTTGTATATTTATTTTCCTACAAATATACGTTCTTTTATCGGAATTTTCTTTATTTATTTTGATACGAATTTTCATTTTTTTAGGGGTATTTGATATATATATTTTTATACTTATTTACATAATTTTATATGTATTTTGAATATATATTTTCATAGAAATTTACTCTATATGTATACAAAAAACACAAAATAATTTAAACTTGTATGAAAATAAATATACAAAATGCACATAAAATTAGGTAAATTTCTATTGAAATACATATACAAAATACACTTAAAATAATGTAAATTTGAATGAAATTATATAAACAAATACACAAAAAAAACGTTAATTTGTATAAAATATATATAAAAAATACACATTAAATAATGAAAATATGTATAAAAAATATATACTAAACACAATTAGTATAATATAAAATCGTATCAAAATATATACACAGAATATTAATAAAATAATGTACATTTGTATGAAAACTAAGGTGCAAAATACCTATAAAATAACGCATTTTTATAAAATTTTATATACCAAAATACACTTAAAATATTTGAATTTGTATTAAAATAAATATACAAAATGCACATACAATAAGGTAAATTTGTATTGAAATAGATATGCAAAAAACATATAAAACAATGTAAATTTGTTTCAAAATATATATACGAATACACATAAAATAATGTAGATTTCAATAAATATATATATACAAAATACAAATAAAATTAAGTAAATACGAATCAAAAATGTATACAAAATACACATAATAAGAGAATGTGTATTTGTATAAATATAAATATACAAAATGCACATAAAATTACGTAAGTTTGTATAAAACTATATACAAAAATACACAGAAGTAATTAAATTTGTATGAAAATAGATATACAAAATACACACAAAATAAGCTAAATTTGAATTGAAATATATATACAAAATACATAAAATAAAGTAAATTCGTTTCAAAATATTTTTAACAAATACACATATAATAACGTAAATTTGTAAAAAAATATATAAACAAAATACACATTAAGTAATGTAAATACGTATAAAAAATATTTACAAAATACACAAATAATCAAGTCATTCGTATCAAAATAAATAAACAAAAAACTAATTAAAGAATGTAAATTTGTATGAGAAAACATATACAAAATACACATAAAATAACCTTTTAAGTTTCTATAAAAATATATGTACAAAAATGCACATAAAATTAATTTGCATAAAAAAATATATACAAAACACACATTTGATAATGTAAATGAGTATAAAAATATGTACACAAAATACCTATGAAATAATCTAAATTCGTATCGAGTTAAATTAAGAAAATAACAATAAAATAATGTAATTTTGGATGAAAATATATATAGAAAACACACATAAAATAACCTAAATACAAATACAAATATACACATTAAATAATTTAAAATTGAATGAAATAAATATACAAAATAAACATAAAATAAGGTAAATTTGTAATAAAATATATGTACGAATACACATAAAATAATATAAATTTGTATGAAAATATATATACAAATACACATAAAAAATATGAATTTGTATAAAATTTGTTTCAAAATATATACGAATACACATAATAAAATAACTTAAATTTTTATGAAAATGTATATATAAAATACACATAAAATAGTTTAAATACGTAGAAAAATATATATACAAAATACACATAAAATAATGTAAATTCGTAAAAAATTAAATACACAAAATTCCAATAAAAGAATGTATATTTGTAGGAAAATATATGTACAAAAAACAAATAAAATAACTGAAATTTGTATAAAAATATATACAAAAATACACAAAAAAAATTTAAATTTGTTTGAAAATAGATATGCAAAATACACATAAAGTTAGGCAAATTTGTATTGAAATACATATACA
Organism: Eriocheir sinensis; assembly: GCF_024679095.1. NCBI lineage: Eukaryota > Metazoa > Arthropoda > Malacostraca > Decapoda > Varunidae > Eriocheir > Eriocheir sinensis. Next base: position 697,016 of record NW_026110541.1, read on the forward strand.
AAACTCACATAAAATAATGTAAATTTGTATGAAAATATATAAATACATATAAAATCACGTAAATTTGGATAAAATATATATACAAAAGATACATTAAATATTTTAAATATGTATAAAAATATATTATATTATATATTTTTATTGATATTTCCGTTATTTATGTGTATTTTGTCATACAAATTTACATTATTTTATTGGTATATTGTCTATTTATTTTGATACGAATTACATGATTATTTGTGTATTTTTTACATTTTTTATACATTATTTAATGTGTATTTTGTTTATATATTTTTATAAAAATTTAATTTATTATATGTGTATTTTTATATTTATCATTATACAAATTTACATTATTTTATGTATTCTGTATATATTTCAATTCAAATTTAGCTTATTTTATGTATTTTGTATATCTATTTATTTTAATACAAAATCAAATATTTTATGTTTTTTCGTATATATATTTTTATAAAAAATGCGTTATTTTATGGATATTTTGCATCTTAATTTTCATACAAATTTACATTATTTTATTAATATTTTCTGTATTTATTTTGATACGATTTTACATTATTTTATTTGTGTTTTGTATATATTTTTTTATACATATTTACATTATTTAATGTTTTTTTGTATATATATTTGATACAAATTTACGTAATTTTAAGTCTATATGTTTATATATTTTCATTCAAATTTACATTATTTTAAGTGTATTTTGTATACGAATTTACATTGTTTTATATGTACTTTGTATATATATTTTTATACGCATTTACATTATTTAATATTTATTTTGAATATATTTTTATACAAATTCATGGTATTTTATGTGTATTTGCATATATATTTTCATATAAATTTACATTATTTTATGTGTATTTTGTATATATATTTTATTACAAATCTACCTTATTTTATGTTTATTTTGTATGTGTATTTTGTATATTTATATTTATCCAAATACACATTCTTTTATTGGTATTTTGTTTATTTATTTTAATTCGAATTTACATTATTTTATGTGTATTTTGTATACATTTTTTTATACGTATTTACTTAATTTTATGTGTATTTTGTATATATATTTTTATAGAAATTACGTTATTTTATTTGTATTCGTATATATATTTTGAAACAAATTTACATTGTTTTATATGTATTTTTGCATATCTCTTTCAATACAAATTTACCTTATTGTATGTGCATTTTGTATATTTATTTCAATACAAATTTAAATATTTTATGTGTATTTTGGTATATATATTTTTATAAGAAATGCGCTATTTTATGGGAATTTTGCATCTTTATTTTCATACAAACTTACATTATTTTATTTTCATAGAAATTTACTCTATTTTATGAGTATTCGTATATATATTTTGATACAAATTTACATTATTGATGTGTATTTTGCATATCTATTTCAATACAGATTTACCTTATTGTATGTGTATTTTGTATATTTATTTTAATACAAATCAGTTTTTTTATGTGTATTTTTGTATAAATATATTAAAAAAAAAAAAGCGTTATTTTATGGGTATTTTGCATCTTTATTTTCATACAAATTTACATTATTTTATTAATATTCTGTGTATTTATTTTGATACGATTGTACATTATTCTATTTGTGTTTTGTATATATTTTTTTATTCAAATTTACGTTATTTTAAGTGTATTTGTTTATGTATTTTCATTCAAATTTACATTATTTTATGTGTATTTTGTATATGTATTTCAATACAAATTTACCTAATTTTATGTGTATTTTGTATATTTATTTTCATACAAATATAAATTATTTTTGTGTATTTTTGTATATAGTTTTATACAAATTTATGTTATCTTATGTGTATTTTGTATATATATTTTCATTCAAATACACATTCCTTAATTGATATTTTGTTTATTTATTTTGACACGAATTTACATTATTTAATGTGTATTTTGTATATATATATATATATATATATATATATATATATATATATATATATATATATATATATATATATATATATATATATATATATATATATATATATATATATATATATATATATATATATATATATATATATATATATATATATATATATATATATATATATATATATATATATATATATATATATATATATTTATACGTATTTACATCCTTTCATGTGTTTTTTGTATATTTATAAAAAAAATGCGTTATTTTATGGGTATTTTCCATCTTTATTTTCATATAATTTACATTATTTTATTTACATTCTATGTATTTGTTATTATACGATTTTACATTATTCTATTTGTGTTTTGTATATATATTTTTTATACATATTTACAAAACACAAATAGAATAATGTAAATATTTATAAAATAAAGTAAATTTGTATGAAAATTAAGATGCAAAATACCCATAAAATAACGCATTTTTTATAAAAATATATATACGAAAACACATAAAATATCTGATTTTGTATTAAAATAAGTATACAAAATGCACATACAATAAGGTAAATTTGTATTGAAATAGATACGCAAAATACATATAAAACAATGTAAATTTGTTTCAAAATATATAAAGGAATACACCTAAAATAACGTAGATTTCTATAAAAATATATATACAAAATACACATATAATTAAGTAAATACGTATAAAAAAATGTATACAAAATACACATAAAATAATGTAAACTCGTATCAAAATAAATAAACAAAATACTAATAAAAGAATGTGTGTTTGTATAAATATAAATATACAAAATACACATAAAATAACGTAAATTTATATAAAACTATGTACAAAAATACATAAAAGTAATTAAATTTGTATTAAAATAGGTATACAAAATACACATAAAATAAGCTAAATTTGAATTGAAATATAAAAATATAAAAATACACATATAATAACGTAAATTTGTAAAAAAATATATAAACAAAATACACATTAAATAATGTAAATACGTATAAAAAAATGTACAAAATACACAAACAATCATGTAATTCGTATCAAAATAAATAGACAAAATACCAATAAAATAATGTAAATTTCATATACATATACAAAATACACATAAATAACGCAAATGTCAATAAAAATATATATAATATAATATATTTTTATACATATTTAAAATATTTAATGTATATTCTGTATATATATATTTTATCCAAATTTATGTTATTTTATGTGTATTTGTATATATATTTTTATACAAATTTGTATTATTTTATGTGAGTTTTGTATATGTATTTCAATACAAATATGCGTAACTTTATGTGTATTTTGCATATCTATTTTCAAACAAATTTAAATTTTTTTTGTGTATTTTTGTATATATTTTTATACAAATTTTAGTTATTTTATTTCTTTTTTGTTTATATATTTTCCTACAAATATACAGTCTTTTATTGGAATTTTGTGTATTTATTTTGTTACGAGTTTACATTATTTTATGTGTATTTTGTATATATATTTTTCTACGTATTTAAATTATTTTATGTGTATTTTATATATACATTTTCATAAAAATTTACGTTATTTTATTGTGTGTATTCGTATATATTTTGAAACAAATTTTAAACAAATTCATGTTATTTTATGTGTATTTGTATATATATTTTCATACAAATTTATTCTATTTTATGTGTATTTTTACATATATTTTATTACAAATTTACCTTATTTTATGTTTATTTTGTATATTTATTTCATTCAATTTTAAATTATTTAATGTGTTTATTTGTATTTGTATTTAGGTTATTTTATGTGTGTTTTCTATATATATTTTCATCCAAAATTACATTAATTTATTGTTATTTTCTTAATTTACATCGATACGAATTTAGATTATTTCATAGGTATTTTGTACACATTTTTTTATACTCATTTACATTATCTAATGTGTGTTTTGTATATATATTTTTTATGCAAATTAATTTTATGTGCATTTTTGTACATATATTTATATAGAAATTTGCGTTATTTTATGTGTATTTTGTATATGTTTTCTCATACAAATTGACATTATTTAATTAGTTTTTTTTTATTTATTTTGATACGAATGACATGATTATTTGTGTATTTTGTACATATTTTTTGTATACGTATTTACATTACTTAATGTGTATTTTGTTTATATATTTTTATACAAATTTACGTTATTATATGTGTATTTGTTAAAAATATTTCGAAACAAATTTACTTTATTTTATGTATTTTGTATATATATTTCAATTCAAATTTAGCTTATTTTGTGTGTATTTTGTATATCTATTTTCATACAAATTTAAATACTTCTGTGTATTTTTGTATATAGTTTTATACAAATTTACGTTATTTTATGTGCATTTTGTATATTTATATTTATACAAATACACATTCTTTTATTGGTATTTTGTTTATTTATATTTATACGAGTTTACATTATTTTATGTGTATTTTGTGTACTTTTTCTATTCGTATTTACTTAATTTTATGTGTATTTAGTATATATATTTTTATAAAAATCTACGTTATTATATGTGTATTCGTATATATATTTTGAAACAAATTTATATTGTTTTATATGTTTTTTGCATATCTATTTCAATACAAATTTACCTTATTGTATGTGCATTTTGTATATTTATTTTAATACAAATTCAAATATTTTATGTGTATTTTGGTATGTATAATTTTAAAAAAAATGCGTTATTTTATAGGTATTTTACATCTTAGTTTTCATACAAATTTACATTATTTTATTAATATTCTGTGTATATATTTTGATACGATTTTATATTATACTAATTGTGTTTTGTATATTTTTTGTTATACATATTTTCATTATTTAATGTGTATTTTTTATATATATTTTATACAAATTTACGTTATTTTAAGTGTATTTCTTTATATAATTTCATTCAAATTTACATTATTTTAAATGTATTTTGTATATGTATTTCAAAACAAATTTACCTAATTTTATGTGTATTTTGTATATTTATTTTCATACAAATTTAAATTATTTTTGTGTTTTTTTGTATATAGTTTTATACAAATTTAGGTTATTTTATGTGTATTTTCTATATCTAGTTTCATACAAATACACATTCTTTTATTGATATTTTGTTTATTTATTTTGACGCGAGTTTACATTATTTAATGGCTTCCTACAAATGAATAGACCATTTATTATTATTATTATTATTTTATTGCTATTTTGTTTATTTATTTTGATACGAATTACATGATTATATGTGTATTTTGTACATGTTTTTTATACGTGTTTACATTATTTAATGTGTATTTTGTTTATATGTTTTTAAACAAATTAACGTTATTAAATGTGTATTTGTGTAAATATTTTGATACAAATTTACATTATTTTATGTATTTTGTATATACATTTCAATTCAAATTTAGCTTATTTTATTTTTATTTTGTATATATATTTTCATACAAATTTAGTTACTTCTGTGTATTTTTGTATATAGTTTAATACAAATTTACGTTATTTTATGTGTATTTTGTATTTTTATATTTATACAAATACACATTCTTTTATTGGTATTTTGTTTATTTATTTTGATACGAATTTACATTATTTTATGTGTATTTTGTATACATTTGTTTATACGTATTTACTTTTTTGTGTATTTTGTATATATTTTTATAGAAATCTACTTTATTTTGTGTGTATTCGTATATATATTTTGAAACAAATTTACATTGTTTTATATGTATTTTGCATATCTATTTCAATACAAATTTACCTTATTGTATGTGCATTTTGGTATATATATTTTATAAAAAAATGCGTTTCTTTATGGGTATTTTGCATCTTAATATACATACAAATTTACATTATTTTATTAAGATTCTGTGTATTTATTTTGATACTATTTTACATTATTCTATTTGTGTTTTGTATATATATTTTTTTATACATATTTACATAATTTGATGTGTATTTTTTATATATATTTTATACAAATTTACGTAATTTTAGATGTATTTTTTATATATTTTCATTCAAATTTAAATATTATTTTATGTGTATTTTGTATATGTATTTCAATACAAATCTACCTAATTTTATGTATATCTTGTACATGTATTTAAATACAAATTTATTTAATTATATGAGTATTTTGTATATCTATTTTCATACAAATTGAAATTAATTTAGTGTATTTTTGTATATATATTTATACAAATATATTTTGTATATTTTTTTTCGTACATATATACGTTCTTTTATCGTAGTTTTGTTTATTTATTTTTATACGAATTTACATTATTTTAGGTGTATTTGATATGTATATTTTTATACTTATTTATATCATTTTATTTGTGTTTTGAATATATATTTTCATAGAAATGTACTCTATTTTATGGGTATTCGCATAAATATTTTGATACGAATTTACATTATTTATGTTTATTTTGCTTATCTATTTCAATACAAATTTACCATATTGTATGTGTATTTTGTATATTTATTTTAATACAAATTTAATTATTTTATGTGTATTTATGTAAAAATATGCGTTATTATTTGGGTATTTTGCATCTTTATTTTCATACAAATTTACATTATTTTATTGATATTCTGTTTATTTATTTTGATACGATTTTACATTATTCTATGTGTATTTTGTATATATATTTCTATACACATTTACATTATTTAATGTATATTTTGTATATATATTTTATATAAATTTACGCTATTTTATGTGTTTTTGTTTATATATTTTCATACAAATTTACAATATTTTATGTGTAATTTGTATATGTATTTCAATACAGATTTGCCTAATTTTATGTGTATTTTGCATATCTATTTTCTAATAAATTTAAATTATTTTTATGTATCTTTTATATATTTTTATGCAAATTTTAGTTATTTTATTTGTATTTTGTATTTATATTTTCCTACAAATATACATTCTTTTAGTGGAGTTTTGTTCATTTATTTTCATAAGAGTTTACATAATTTTATGTGTATTTTGTATATATATTTTTCTACGTATTTACATTATTTTATGTGTAATTTTTATTTATATTTTCATAAAAATTTACGTTATTATATTGTGTGTATTCGTATATGTTTTGATACAAATTTACATTATTTTAAGTTTATTTTGCATATCTATTTCAATATAGATTTAACTTATTGTATGTGTATTTTGTATATTTATTTTAATACAAATTTAATTATTTTATGTGTACTTTGTATACATTTTCTTATACGTATTTACTTCATTTAATGTGTATTTTGTATATATATTTTTATAGTAATCTACGTTATTTTATGTGTATTGGAATATATATTTTGAAGCAAATTTACATTGTTTTATATGTATTTACCATATCTATTTCAATATAAATCTACCTTATTGAATGTGCATTTTGTATATTTATTGTAATACAAATTTAAATTTTTTATTATTTTGGTATATATATTTTTATAAAAAGAGTTTTATATAAATTTAAAATATTTTATGTGTATTTTGTATATCTATTTTCATACAAATACACATTTTTTATTGATATTTTGTTTATTTATTTTGACGCGAATTCACATTATTTAATGTGTATTCTGTATATATATTTTTATACGTATTTACGTCATTTCATGTGTATTTTGTATATATATTTCTATAAAAATATATGTTATTTTATGTGTATTCGTATATATATTTTGAAACAAATATACATTGTTTTATGTGCATTTTGCATATTTTTTCAATATAAATTTACCTTATTGTACGTGCATTTTGTATATTAATTTTAATACAAATTTAATTATTCTATGTGTATTTTTGTATATGTATTTTCATAAAAAATGCTTTATTTTATGGGTATTTTGCATCTTTATTTTCATACAAATTTACCTTATTTTATTGATATTCTGTGTATTTATTTTGATACGATTTTACATTATTCTATGTATATTTTGTATATATATTTCTTACAAATGAACGTTATTTTATGTGAATTTGTTTTCATTTCATACAAATTTACATTATTTTATGTGTATTTTGTACATGTATTTAAATACAAATTTAACTAATTATATGTGTATTATGTATATCTATTTTCAAACAAATTGAAATTAATTTTGTGTATTTTAGTATATATTTTTATTCAAATTTTCGTAGTTTTATGTGAATTTTGTATATTTATTTTCCTACAAATATACGTTCTTTTATCGGAATTTTGTTTATTTATTTTGATACGAATTTTCATTATTTTAGGTGTATTTGATATATATATTTTTATACTTATTTACATAATTTTATATGTATTTTGAATATATATTTTCATAGAAATTTACTCTATTTTATGTGTATTCGTATATATATTTTATACAAATTTAAATTATTTTTGTGTATTTTTGTATAGTGTTTTATACAAATTTACAATATTTTATGTGTATTTTGTATATCTATTTTCATACAAATACACATTCTTTTATTGATATTTTGTTTATTTATTTTGATGCGAATTTACATTATTTAATGTGTATTGTGTATATATATTTTTATACGTATTTACGTCATTTCATGTGTATTTTGTATATATATTTCAATAGAAATATACGTTATTTTATGTGTATTCGTATATATATTTTGAAACAAATATACATTGTTTTATGTGCATTTTGCATATTTTTTCAATACAAATTTACCTTATTGTACGTGCATTTTGTATATTAATTTTAATACAAATTTAGCTATTCTATGTGTATTTTTGTATAAGTATTTTTATAAAAATATGCTTTATTTTATGGGTATTTTGCTTCTTTATTTTCATACAAAGTTATATTATTTTATTGATATTCTGTGAATTTATTTTGATACGATTTTACATTATTCTATGTATATTTTGTATATCTATTTTATACCAATGTACGTTATTTTATGTGAATTTGTTTTCATTTCATACAAATTTACATTATTTTATGTGAATTTTGTACATGTATTTAAATACAAATTTAACTAATTATATGTGTATTTTGTATATCTATTTTCATACAAGTTGAAATTAATTTTGTGTATTTTTGTATATATTTTTATTCAAATTTTCGTAATTTTATGTGTATTTTGAATATTTATTTTCCTATAAATATATGTTCTTTTATCGGAATTTTATTTATTTATTTTGATACGAATTTTCATTTTTTTTTGGTGTATTTGATATATATATTTTTATACTTATTTACATAATTTTATATGTATTTTGAATATATATTTCCATAGAAATTTACTCTATTTGTATATGTATAGAAAATACACATGAAATAATCTAAATTCGTATTGAAATACCGATAAAATAATGTAATTTTGAATGAAAATATATATATAGAAAATACACATAAAATAACGTAAATACAAATAAATATATACACATAAAATGATTTGAATTTGAATGAAAATAGATATAAAAATAAACTTAAAATAAGGCAAATTTATAATGAAATATATATACAAAATACACATAAAATAATGTAGATTTGTTTCAAAATATATATACGAATACACATAAAATAACGTAGATTTCTATAGAAATATATATACAAAATACACATGAAATGTTGTAAATACGTAAAAAAATATATATACAAAATACATATTAAATAATGTTAATTCGTGTCAAAATAAATAATTAAAATATCAATAAAAGAATGTGTATTTGTATGAAAATACATATACAAAATACACATAAAATAACGTAAATTTGTATAAAACTATATATAAAAATACACAAACATAAGTTAAATTTGTATGAAAATAAATATACAAAATACACATAAAATTAGGTAAATTTGTAAAGAAATACATATACAAAATACACATAAAATAATGTAAATTTGAATGAAAATATATAAACAAATACACTTAAATTAACATAAATTTGTATAAAATATATATAAAAAATACTCATTAAATAATGTAAAAATGTATAAAAAATATATATACAAAACACAAATAGAATAATGTAAAATCGTATTAAAATAAATACACAGAATGTAAATAAAATAATGTAAATTTGTATGAAAATAAAGATGCAAAATACCCATAAAATAACGCATTTTTTATAAATATACAAAATACACATGAAAGGATGTAAATACGTATAAAAATATATATACAAAATACACATTAAATAATGTAAATTCGCGTCAAAATAAATAAACAAAATGTCAATAAAAGAATTTGTATGAAAATAAATATACAAAATACACATAAGATAACATAAATTTGTATAGAACTATATACAAAAATACACAAAAATAATTTAATTTTGTATGCAAATAAATATACAAAATACACATAAAATTAGGTAAATTTGTATTGAAATACATATATAAAATACACATAAAATACTGTAAATTTGAATGAAAATACATAAACAAATACACTTAAAATAACGTAAATTTGTAAAAAAAAATATATACAAAACACAAATAGAATAATGTAAAATCGTCTCAAAATAAATACACAGAATATTAATAAAATAAAGTAAATTTGTATGAAAATAAAGAAGCAAAATACCCATAAAATAACGCTTTTTTTTAAATATATATACAAAAATACACATAAAAAAATTTATTTGTATTAAAATAAATATACAAAATACACATACAATAAGGTAAATCTGTATTGAAATAGATATGCAAAATACATATAAAACAATGTAAATTTGTTTCAAAATATATATACGAATACACATAAAATAACGTAGATTTGTATAAAAATATATATACAAAATACACGTAAAATGAAGTAAATACGTATAAAAAAATGTATACAAAATACACATAAAATAATGTAAATTCGTATCAAAATAAATAAACAAAATACCAATAAAAGAATGTGTATTTGTATAAATATAAATATACAAAATACACATAAAATAACGTAAATTTGTATAAAACTATATACAAAAATACACAGAAGTAATTAAATTCGTATGAAAATAGATATACAAAATACAGATAAAATAAGCTAAATTTGAATTGAAATGTATATACAAAATACATATTAAGTAATGTAAATACGTATAAAAAATATGTACAAAATACACATATAATCATGTAATTCGTATCAAACTAAATAAACAAAATAGCAATAAAATAATGTAAATTTGTATGAGAAAACATATACAAATACATATAAAATAACGCTAATTTCTATAAAAATATATGTCCAAAAATGAACGTAAAATAAATTAACTTTGGATAAAAAGATATATACAAAACACACATTAAATAATGTAAATGCGTACATAAAATAACCTAAATTTGTATAAAACTATATACAAAAATACACAAAAATAATTTAAATTTGTATGAAAAGAAATATACAATATACACATAAAATTAGGTTAATTTCTATTGAAATACATATACAAAATACACATAAAATAATGTAAATTTGAAAGAAAATATATAAACAAATACACATATAATAACTTAAATTTGTATGAAATATATATACAAAATACTCATTAAATAATGTAAATATGTATAAAAAATATATATACAAAAGACAAATAGAATAATGTAAAATCGTATCAAAAAAAATACACAGAATGTTAATAAAATAATGTAAATTTGTATGAAAATAAAGATGCAAAATACCCATAAAATAACGCATTTTTTTTATAAAAATATATTTACAAAAATACACATAAAAAAATTAATTTGTATTAAAATAAATATACAAAATACACATACAATAAGGTAAATCTGTATTGAAATAGATATGCAAAATACATATAAAACAATGTAAATTTGTTTCAAAATACATATACGAATACACATAAAATAACGTAGATTTCTATAAAAATATATATACAAATAAATAAATGAATAAATGAAGTAAATACGTATAAAAAAATGTATACAAATTACACATAAAATAATGTAAATTCGTATCAAAATAAATAAACAAAATACCAAAAAAAGAATGTGTATTTGTATAAATATAAATATACAAAATACACATAAAATAACGTAAATTTGTATAAAACTATATACAAAAATCCACAAAAGTAATTAAATTTGTATGAAAATAGATATATAAAATACACACAAAATAAGCTAAATTTGAATTGAAATATATATATACAAAATACATAAAATAAAGTAAATTTGTATGAAAATATTTATACAAATACACATATAATAAGGTAAATTTGAATGAAAATATATAAACAAATACACTTAAAATAACGTAAATTTGTAAAAAATATATATATGCAAGATACACATTAAATACTGTAAATGTGTATAAAAAAATATATACAAAAAAGAAATAGAATAATATAAAATCCTATCAATATAAATACACAGAATATCAATAAAATAATGTAAATTTGTATGAAAAAAAAGATGCAAAATTCCCATAAAATACCGCATTTTTTATAAAAAAAAAAAAAAATATATATATATATATATATATATATATATATATATATATATATATATATATATAAATATATATATATATTATATATATATATATATATATATATATATATATATATATATATATATCAAAATACACATAAAATATTTAAATTTGTATTGAAATAAATATACAAAATGCATATACAGTAAGGTAAATATGTATTGAAAGAGATATTCAAAAATACATATAAAACAAAGTAAATTTGTTTCAAAATATATATACGAATTCACATAAAATAACGTAGATTTCTATCGAAATATATATACAAAATACACATGAAATTATGTAAATACGTATAAAAATATATATACAAAATACATATCTAGGTAAATTCGTGTCAAAATAAATAAAGAAAATATCATGAAAAGAATGTGTATTTGCATGAAAATAAATAATAGATAATAAATTTGTATGAAATATATATGCAAGATACACATTAAATAATGTAAATATGTAAAAAAAAAATATATACAAAAAACAAATAGAATAATGTGAAATCGTAACAAAATAAATACACCGAATATTAATAAAATAATGTAAATTTGTATGAAAATAAAGATGCAAAATTCCCATCAAATAGCGCATTTCTTATAAAAATATATATACCAAAATACACATAAAATATTTAAATTTGTATTGAAATAAATACACAAAATGCACATACAATAAGGTAAACTTGTATTGAAAGAGATATGCAAAAATACATATAAAACAATGTAAATTTGTTTCAAAATATATATACGAATACACATAAAATAACGTAGATTTCTATAAAAATATATATACAAAATACACATAAAATTAAGTAAATACGTATAAAAATAGATATACAAAATACACATAAAATAATGTAAAATTGTTTTAAAAAAATAAACAGAATATAAAAAAAATAATGTAAATTTGTATGAAAATAAAAATGCAAAATACCCATAAAATAAAGCATATTTTTATAAAAATACATATACAAAAATACACATAGCATAATTAAATTTGTATTAAAATTAATATACAAAATGCATATACAATAAGGTAAATTTGTATTAAAAAAATATGCAAAATACACATAAAACAGTGTACATTTATTTCAAAATCTATATACGAATACTCATAAATCAACGTAGATTTCTATAGAAATATATATACAAAATACACATCAAATGATGTAAACACGTATAAAATATATATATATATATATATATATATATATATATATATATATATATATATATATATATATATATATATATATATATATATATATATATATATATATATATATATATATATATATATATATATATATATATATAAAATACATATTAAATAATGTAAATTCGCGTCAAAATAAATAAACAAAAAATCAATAAAAGAATGTGTATTTGTATGAAAATAGATATACAATATACACGTTATTTTATGTGTATTCGTATATATATTTTGAAACAAATTTACAGAGTATTATTTGTATTTTGCGTTTTTTTTTTCAATACAAATTTACCTTTTTGTATGTGTGCATTATGTATATTAATTTTAATAAAAATTTAATTATTCTATGTGTATTTTTGTATATGTATTTAAAAAAAAATGCTATATCTTATGGGTATTTTGCATCTTTATTTTCATACAAATTTAAATTATTTTATTGATATTCTGTGTACTTATTTTGATACGATTTTACATTATTCTATGTATAACAAAAATAAATATATACAAAAATACACAAAAATAGTTTAAATTTGTTTGAAAATAGATATGCAAAATATGTGTATTTTGTATATATATTTCAATTCAAATTTAGCTTATTTTGTGTGTATTTTGTATATATTTTCATACAAATTTAATTACTTCTGTGTATTTTTGTATATAGTTTTATATAAATTTACGTTATTTTATGTGTATTTTGCATATTTATATTTATACAAATACACATTCTTTTATTTGTATTTTGTTTTTTTATATTGATACGAATTCAAATTATTTTATGTGTATTTTGTATACATTTTTTTATACGTATTTACTTCATTTTATGTGTATTTTGTATATATATTTTTATAGAAATCTACGTTATTTTATGTGTATTCGTATATATATTTTGAAACTAATCTACATTGTTTTATATGTATTTTGCATATCTATTTTAATACAAATTTACCTTATTGTATGTGTTTTTTGTATATTTATTTTAATACAAATTTAATTTTTTGATGTGTATTTTGGTATATATATTTTTAAAAAATGCGTTATTTTATGGGTATTTTGCTTCTTTATTTTCATACAAATTTACTTTATTTTATTAATATTCTGTGTATTTATTTTGATACGATTTTACATTATTCTATTTGTGTTTTGTACATATTTTTTTATACAAATTTACGTTTTTTTATAAAATTATTGATACCAAAAAACACATAAAATATTTCAATTTGTATTAAAATAAATATACAAAATGCACATACAATAAGGTAAATTTGTACTGAAATAGATATGCGAAATACATATAAAATAATGTAAATTTGTTTCAAAATATACATACGAATACACATAAAATAACGTAGATTTCTATAAAAATACATATAAAATTAAGTAAATACGTGTAAAAAAATGTATACAAAATACACATAAAATAATGTAAATTCGTATAAATGTAAATAAACAATATACCAATAAAAGAATGTGTATTTGTATAAATATAAATATACAAAATGCACATAAAATAACGTAAATTTATATAAAACGATATACATAAAATAACGCAAATTTCTATAAAAATATATGTACAAAAATGAACATAAAAAAAATTTGCATAAAAACATATATACAAAACACACATTAGATAATGTAAATGAGTATAAAAATATGTATAGAAAATACCTATGAAATAATCTAAATTCGTATCGATTTAAATTAAGAAAATACCAATAAAATAATGTAATTTTGGATGAAAATATATATACAAAATACACATAAAATAACCTAAATACAAATACAAATATACACATAAAATATTGTATTTTGTATATACATTTCAATTCAAATTTAGCTTATTTTATCTGTATTTTGTATATGTATTTTTATACGAATTTAATTACTTCTGTGTATTTTTGTATAGTTTTATACAAATTTACGTTATTTGATGTGTATTTTGTATATTTATATTTATACAAATACACATTCTTTTATTTGTATTTTGTTTATTTATTTTGATACGAATTTACATTATTTTATGTGTATTTTGTTTACATTTTCTTATACGTATTTACTTCATTTTATGTGTATTTTGTATATATATTTTTATACAAATCTACGTTATTTTATGTGTATTCGTATATATATTTTGAAACAAATTTACATTGTTTTATATGTATTTTGCATATCTATTTCAATACAGATTTACCTTATTGTATGTGTATTTTGTATATTTATTTTAAAACAAATTAATTTTTTCATGTGTATTTTGGTATATATATTTTTATAAAAAATGCGTTATTTAATGGGTATTTTGCATCTTTATTTTCATACAAATTTACATTGTTTTATTAATATTCTGTGTATTTATTTTGATACGATTTTACATTATTCTATTTGCGTTTTGTATATATTTTTTTGTACATATTTACATTATTTAATGTGTATTTTGTATATTTTAAAACAAATTTACGTTATTTTATGCGCATCTGTTAAAATATTTTGATACAAATTTACATTATTTTATGTTTTTTGAATATATATCTCAATACAAATTTAGTTTATTTTATGTATATTTTGTATATCTATTTTCATTCGTATCAAAATAAATAAACAAAATAGCAATCAAATAATGTAAATTTGTATGAGAAAACATATACAAATACACATAAATTAACGCAAATTTCTAAAAAAATATATGCACAAAAATACACATTAAATACTGTAAATTCGCGTCAAAATAATTAAACAAAATATCAATAAACGAATGTGTATTTGTATGAAAATAGATATACAAAATACACATAAAATAACCTAAATTTGTATCAAACTATATACAAAAATACTCAAAAATATTTAAAATTTGTATGAAAAGAAATATACAAAATACACATAAAATTAGGCAAATTTGTATTGAAATACATATACAAAATACACATAGAATAATGTAAATTTGAATGAAAATATATAAACAAATACACTTAAAATAACGTAAATTTGTATAAAATATATATGCAAGATACACATTAAATAATGTAAATGTGTATAAAAAAATATATACAAAAAACAAATAGAATAATGAGAAATCGTATCAATATAAATACACAGAATATGAATAAAATAATGTAAATTTGTATGAAAATAAAGATGCAAAATTCCCATCAAATAGCGCATTTCTTATAAAAATATATATACCAAAATACACATAAAATATTTAAATTTGTATTGAAGTAAAAATACAAAATGCACATACAATAAGGTAAACTTGTATTGAAAGAGATATGCAAAAATACATATAAAACAGTGTAAATTTGTTTTAAAATATATATACGAATACACCTAAAATAACGTAGATTTCTTTAAAAATAAATATACAAAATACACATAAATTAAGTAAATACGAATAAAAATAGACATACAAAATACATATAGAAAAATGTAAAATTGTTTAAAAAAAATAAACAGAATATAAATAAAATAATGTAAATATGTATGAAAATAAAAATGCAAAATACCCATAAAATAAAGCATATTTTTATAAAAATACATATACAAAAATTCACATAGCATAATTAAATTTGTATTAAAATTAATATTCAAAATGCATACAATAAGGTAGATTTGTATTGAAAAAATATGCAAAATACACATAAAACAGTGTAAATTTATTTCAAAATCTATATACGAATACTGATAAATCAACGTAGATTTTTATTGAAATATATATACAAAATACACATCAAATGATGTAAACACGTATAAAAATATATATATATATAAAATACACATTAAATAATGTAAATTCGCGTCAAAATAAATAAACAAAATATCAATAAAAGAATGTGTATTTGTATGAAAATAGATATACAGTATACACATAAAATCACCTAAATTTGTATAAAACTATATACAAAAATACACAAAAATATTTTTTAATTTGTATGAAAATAAATATACAAAATACACATAAAATTAGGTAAATTTGTATTGAAATACATTTACAAAATACACATAAAATAATGTAAATTTGAATGAAAATATATAAACAAATACACTTAAAATAACGTAAATTTGTATAAAATATATATAAAAAATACACATTAAATAATGTAAATATGTATAAAAAAATATATAAAAAACACAAATAGAATAATATAAAATCGTATCAAAATAAATACCCAGAATATTAATAAAATAATGTAAATTTGTATGAAAATTAAGATGCAAAATACCCATAAAATAACGCATTTTTTATAAAAAAATTTTATACCAAGACACACATAAAATATTTGAATTTGTATTAAAATAAATATACAAAATGCACATACAATAAGGTAAATTTGTATTGAAATAGATATGCAAAATACATATAAAACCATGTAAATTTTTTAAAAAATATATATACGAATACACATAAAATAACGTAGATTTCTATGAAAATAAATATACAAAATATACATAAAATGAAGTAAATACGTATAAAAAAAGGTATACAAAATACACATAAAATAATGTAAACTCGTATCAAAATAAATAAACAAAAAACTAATAAAAGAATGTGTATTGTATAAATATAAATATACAAAATACAAATAAAATAACGTAAATTTATATAAAACTATATGCAAAAATACACAAAAGTAATTACATTTGTGTGAAAATAGATATACAAAATACATGTGTATATTGTATATTTATTTTCATACAAATTGAAATTATTTTTGTTTATTATATATATTTTCAAACAAATTTTCGTTATTTTATGTGTATTTTGTATATTTATTTTTTCTACAAATATACTTTCTTTTATCTGAATTTTGTTTATTGAATTTGAAACGAATTTACCTTATTTTGTATATCTATTTTCATACAAATTAAACTACTTCTGTGTATTTTTGTATATTGGTTTATATAAATTTACGTTATTTTATGTGTATTTTGTATATTTATATTTATACAAATACACATTCTTTTATTGGTATTTTGTATATTTATTTTGATACGAATTTACATTATTTTATGTGTATTTTTTATACATTTTGTTATACGTATTTACTTCATTTTATGTGTATTTTGAATATATATTTTTATAGAAATCTACGTTATTTTATGTGTTTTCGTATATATATTTTGAAACAAATTTACATGGTTTTATATGTATTTTGCATATCTATTTCAATACAAATTTACCTTATTGTATGTGTTTTTTATATATTTATTTTAATTCAAATTTAATTTTTTATGTGTATTTTGGTATATATATTTTTATAAATAAAAAAAATGCGTTATTTTATGGGTATTTTGCCTCTTTATTTTCATACATATTTACATTATTTTATTAATATTCTGTGTATTTATTTTGATACGATTTTACATTATTCTATTTGTGTTTTGTATATATTTTTTTATTATACAAATTTACGTTATTTTAAGTGTATTTGTTTATGTCTTTTCATTCAAATTTACATTATTTTATGTGTATTTTGTATATGTATTTCAATACAAATTTACCTAATTTTATGTGTATTTTGTATATCTATTTTCATACAAATACACATTCGTTTATTGATATTTTGTTTATTTATTTTGACGCGAATTTACAGTATTTAATGTGTATTTTGTATATATATTTTTATACGTATTTACATCATTTCATGTGTATTTTGTGTATATATTCCTATAGAAATCAACGTTATTTTATGTGTATTCGTATATCTATTTTGAAACATATTTACACTGTTTTATGCGTATTTTGCGTTTTTTTTTTTTCAATACAAACTTACCTTATTTTTGTATATTAATTTTAACACATATTTAATTATTATATGTGTATTTTTGTATATGTATTTAAAAAAAAAAAAAAAGCTTTATTTTATGGGTATTTTGCATCTTTATTTTCATACAAATTTAAATTATTTTATTGATATTCTGTGTACTTATTTTGATACGATTTGACATTATTCTATGTATAACAAAAATAAATACAGAATACACAAAAATAGATATGGAAAATACATATAAACAATGTAAATTTGTTTCAAAATATATATACGAATACACATGAAATAAGGTAGATTTCTATAAAAATATATATACAAAATACACATAAAATATAGTAAATACGTATAAAAAATGTATACAAAATACACATAAAATAATGTAAATAAGTATCAAAATAAATAAACAAAATACCAATAAAAGAATGTGTATTTGTATAAATATATATATATATATATATATATATATATATATATATATATATATATATATATATATATATATATATATATATATATATATATATATATATATATATATATATATATATATATATATATATATATATATATATATATATATATATATATATATATATATATATATATATATATATATATATATATATATATATATATATATATATATATATGATATATGTGAAATATTCAAATTGCATAAAAATATATAAACAAAATACACATTAAATAATGTAAATTCGCGTCAAAAAAAAAAAGAAAATATATAAATAAAAGAATGTGTATTTGTATGAAAATAGATATACAAAATACACATAAAATAACATAAAATTTGTATCAAACTATGTACAAAAATACACAAAAATATTTTAAATTTGTATGGAAATAAATATACAAAATACACATAAAATTAGGTAAATTTGTATTGAAATACATACACAAAATACACATAAAATAATGTAAATTTGAATGAAAATTCATAAACAAATACACTTAAAATAACGTAAATTTGTATAAAAAAAAATGTACAAAACACAAATAGAATAATGTAAAATCGTATCAAAATAAATACACAGAATATTAATAAAATAATGTAAATTTGTATGAAAATAAAGAAGCAAAATACCCATAAAATAACGCATTTTTTTTATTTATAAAAATATATATAGGTAACAAAATACACATCAAAAAATTAAATTTGTATTAAAATAAATATACAAAAAACACATACAATAAGGTAAATTTGTATTGAAATAGATATGCAAAATACATATAAAACAATGTAAATTTGTTTCAAAATATATATACGAATACACATAAAATAACGTAGATTTCTATAAAAATATATATATACAAAATACACATAAAATGAAGTAAATACGTATAAAAAAATGGATACAAAATACACATAAAATAATGTAAATTCGTATCAAAATAAATAAACAAAATACCAATAAAAGAATGTGTATTTGTATAAATATAAATATACAAAATACACATAAAATAACGTAAATTTATATAAAACTATATACAAAAATACACAGAAGTAATTAAATTCGTATGAAAATAGATATACAAAATACAGATAAAATAAGCTAAATTTGAATTGAAATGTATATACAAAATACATAAAATAATGTAAATTTGTATCAAAATATTTATAAATTTGTATCAAACTAAATAAACAAAATATCAATAAAATAATGTAAATTTGTATGAGAAAACATATACAAATACATATAAAATAACGCTAATTTCTATAAAAATATATGTCCAAAAATGAACGTAAAATAAAGTAACTATGGATAAAAATATATATACAAAACACACATTAAATAATGTAAATGCGTACATAAAATAACCTAAATTTGTATAAAACTATATACAAAAATACACAAAAATAATTTAAATTTGTATGAAAAGAAATTTACAAAATACACACAAAATTAGGTTAGTTTGTATTGAAATACATATACAAAATACACATAAAATAATGTAAATTTGAAAGAAAATATATAAACAAATACACATATAATAACGTAAATTTGTATGAAATATATATACAAAATATACATTATATAATGGAAATATGTATAAAAAAATATATACAAAACACAAATAGAATAATGTAAAATCGTATCAAAATTTACGTTATTATATGTATTTTTATAAATATTTTGATACAAATATACATTATTTTATGTATTTTGTATATACATTTCAATTCAAGTTTAGCTTATTTTATCTGTATTTTGTATATCTATTTTCATACGAATTTAATTACTTCTGTGTATTTTTGTATATAGTTTTATACAAATTTACGTTATTTTATGTGTATTTTGTATATATATATTTATACAAATACACATTCTTTTATTGGTATTTTGTTTATTTATTTTGATACGAATTTACATTATTTTGTGTGTATTTTGTATAATTATTTTTATACAAATTAATTTTTTCATGTGTATTTTGGTATATATATTTTTATAAAAAATGCGTTATTTAATGGGTATTTTGCATCTTTATTTTCATACAAATTTACAGTGTTTTATTAATATTCTGTGTATTTGTTTTGATACGATTTTACATTATTCTATTTGTGTTTTGTATATATTTTTTTATACATATTTACATTATTTAATGTGTATTTTGTATATTTTAAAACAAATTTACGTTATTTTATGCGCATCTGTTAAAATATTTTGATACAAATTTACATTATTTTATGTATTTTGTATATATATTTCAATACAAATTTAGATTATTTTATGTATATTTTGAATATCTATTTTCATTCGTATCAAAATAAATAAACAAAATAGCAATAAAATAATGTAAATTTGCATGAGAAAACATATACAAATACACATAAAATAACGCAAATTTCTTAAAAAATATATGTACAAAAATGCACATAAAATAAAGTAAATTTGCATAAAAATATATATACAAAACACACTATACAAAATACACATCAAATGATGTTACAAATTTAATTATTCTATGTGTATTTTTGTATATGTATTTAAAAAAAAAATGCTTTATCTTATGGGTATTTTGCATCTTTATTTTCATACAAATTAAAATTATTTTATTGATATTCTGTGTACCTATTTTGATACGATTTTACATTATTCTATGTATAACAAAAATAAATACAGAATACACAAAAACAGATATGCAAAATATATATAAACAATGTAAATTTGTTTCAAAATATATATACGAATACACATGAAATAAGGTAGATTTCTATAAAAATATATATACAAAATACACATAAAATTAAGTAAATACGTATAAAAAATGTATACAAAATACACATAAAATAATGTAAATTAGTATCAAAATAAATAAACAAAATACCAATAAAAGAATGTGTATTTGTATAAATATATATATACAAAATACACATTAAATAATATAAATTTGTTTAAAACTATACAAAATACACATGAAATGATGTAAATACGTATAAAAATATATATACAAAATACACATTAAATAATGTAAATTCGCGTCAAAATAAATAAACAAAATATCAATAAAAGAATGTGTATTTGTATGAAAATAGATACACAAAATACACATAAAATAACCTAGATTTGTATCAAACTATATACAAAAATACACAAAAATATTTTAAATTTGTATGAAAACAAATATAAAAAAATACACATAAAATTAGGTAAATTTGTATTGAAATACATACACAAAATACACATAAAATAATGTAAATTTGAATGAAAATACATAAACAAATACACTTAAAATAACGTAAATTTGTTTAAAAAAAATATGTACAAAACACAAATAGAATAATGTAAAATCGTATCAAAATAAATACACAGAATATTAATAAAATAATGTAAATTTGTATGAAAATAAAGAAGCAAAATACCCATAAAATAACGCATTTTTTTATTTATAAAAATATATATACCAAAATACACATCAAAAAATTAAATTTGTATTAAAATAAATATACAAAAAACACATACAATAAGGTAAATTTGTATTGAAATAGAT
Organism: Eriocheir sinensis; assembly: GCF_024679095.1. Taxonomy (NCBI): domain Eukaryota; kingdom Metazoa; phylum Arthropoda; class Malacostraca; order Decapoda; family Varunidae; genus Eriocheir; species Eriocheir sinensis. Next base: position 720,457 of record NW_026110541.1, read on the forward strand.
ATGCAAAATACATATAAAACAATGTAAATTTGTTTCAAAATATATATACGAATACACATAAAATAACGTAGATTTCTATAAAAATATATATACAAAATACACATAAAATGTAGTAAATACGTATAAAAAAAATGTATACAAAAAACACATAAAATAATGTAAATTCGTATCAAAATAAATAAACAAAATACCAATAAAAGAATGTGTATTTGTATAAATATAAATATACAAAATACACATAAAATAACGTAAATTTATATAAAACTACATACAAAAATACACAGAAGTAATTAAATTTGTATGAAAATATATACAAAATACACACAAAATAAGCTAAATTTGAATTGAAATATATACAAAATACATGAAATAAAAGTAAACTTGTATCAAAATATTTGTACAAATACACATATAATAACGTAAGTTTGTATGAAAATATATAAACAAAATAAACATTAAATAAAGTAAATACGTATAAAAATATGTACAAAATACATATAATCATGTAATTCGTATCAAAATAAATAAACAAAATACCAATAAAATAATAAAATTTGTATGAGTAAACGTGTATGTTGCATATTTTTTAATACAAATTTACCTTATTATATGCGCATTTTGTATATTAATTTAATACAAATTTAATTATTCGATGTGTATTTTGTATCTGTATTTTTATAAACATATGCTTTATTTTTTGGGTATTTTGCATCTTTATTTTCATACAAATTTACATTATTTTATTGATATTCTGCTCATTCATTTTGATACGAATTGACATTATTCTATGTGTATTTTTTATATATTTTTAATAAAAATTTAATTTATTTTATTTATATTTGCTTATATATTTTGACACAAATTTACAATATTTTATGGGTATTTTGTATATACATTTCAAAAGAAATTTACCTAGTTTTATGTGTATTTTGTATATCTATTTTCATACAAACTCAAATTATTTCTATGTATTTTTGTATATATTTTAATACAAATTTTAGTTATGTTATGTGTATTTTGTAAATTTATTTTCATTCAAATATATATTATTTTATTTGTGTTTTGTTGATTTATATTGATACGAATTTACATTATTTTATATGTACTTTGTATATATATTTTTATACGCTTTTACATTATTTAATATTTATTTTGAATATATATTTTTATACAAATTCATGGTATTTTATGTGTATTTGTATATATATTTTTATATAAATATACATTATTTTATGTGTATTTTGAACATATATTTTTTTACAAATCAACCTTATTTTATGTTTATTTTGTATGTGTATTTTGTATATTTATATTTATCCAAATACACATTCTTTTATTGGTATTTTGTTTATTTAATTTAATTCGAATTTACATTATTTTATGTGTATTTTGTATACATTTTTTTATACGTATTTACTTAATTTTATGTAGGAATGGATAGGACAGTTCGTTTTGGAAAGAAGATCATCAATGAACAACAGAAAAATAGTGGGAGATAGGACAGAACCCTGTGGGACACCACTGTTAATAGATTTAGGGGAAGAACAGTGACCGTCTACCACGGCAGAAATAGAACGGTCAGAAAGGAAACTGGAGATAAAGGTACAGAGAGAAGGATAGAAACCGTAGGAGGGTAGTTTAGAAAGCAAAGATTTGTGCCAGACCCTATCAAAAGCTTTTGATATGTCCAGCGCAATAGCAAAAGTTTCACCGAAACGGCTAAGAGAGGATGACCAAGAGTCAGTTAAGAAGGCTAGGAGATCACCAGTAGAACGCCCCTTGCGGAACCCATACTGGTGATCAGATAGAAGGTCAGAAGTGGAAAGGTGCTTTTGAATCTTACGGTTAAGGATTGATTCAAAAGCTTTAGATAGACAAGAAAGTAAAGCAATAGGACGGTAGTTTGAGGGATTGGAGCGGTCACCCTTCTTAGGTACAGGCTGTGTGAAGGCATACTTCCAGCAAGAAGGAAAGGTAGATGTTGACAGGCAGAGGCGAAAGAGTTTGACCAGGCAGGGTGACAGCACGGAGGCACAGTTTTTAAGGACAATAGGAGGCACTCCATCAGGTCCATAAGCCTTCTGAGGATTCTTCATTTTGAAGAATCTTTATAACAGGCATAAAGGAGTCAGAGGGGGGATGAGTAGGAGGAATTTGCCCATAATCGTGCAGAGTTGAGTTTTTATCTAAAGTTTGAGAGAAGAGTTCAGGCTTAGAGTTCGATGTGTCTGCAGTGTTGCCTTCAGGTGTGAGGAGTGGAGGGAAAGATGAAGAAGTGAAGTTGGAGGAGATGTTTTGGCTAGATGCCAGAAGTCACGGGAAGAGTTAGAAAGCAAGGTTTGACATTTTCTATTTATGTACGAATTTTGGGTTAGTCGGAGAATAGATTTGGCACGATTTCGGGCAGAAATGTAAAGTTCATAATTAGCATTAGTTTGAAGGCTCTGGTATCTTTTGTGAGCTACCTCTCTATCATTGACAGCACGAGAACAAGCGTGATTAAATCAAGGCTTTTAGCGTGAGAGAGAGAAAGAACGAGGAATGTATGCCTCCATTCCAGAGACAATCACCTCTGTGATGCGCTGAGCACACACAGAGGGTCTTTATCCTGGAAGCAATAATCATTCCACGGGAAATCGGAAAAGTGCATCCTCAGGTCGTCCCACCGAGCTGAAGCAAAATGCCAGAAGCATCGCCTCTTCGGTGGGTCAGAGGATGTACAGGAGCGATAGGACAGGATGCAGAAATAAGATTGTGATCGGAGGAGCCCAACGGAGAGAACAGTTTGACAGAATAAGCAGAAGGGTTTGAGGTAAGGAAGAGGTCTAGAATGTTGGGCCGATCTCCAAGACGGTCAGGAATACGGGTCGGGTGCTGGACCAACTGCTCTAGGTCGTTGAGGATCGCAAAGTTGTAGGCTTGTTCACCAGGATGGTCAGTGAAAGAGGATGAAAGCCAAAGCTGGTGGTGAACATTGAAATCTCCTAGGATGGAGATTTCAGCGAAGAGAGTGGGTCAAGATGCTCCACTTTAGAATTCAAATAGTCAAAGAATTTTACATAGTTGGTAGAGTTAGGTGAGAGATAAACAGCACAGATGTATTTAGTAATAGAATGACAGTGAAGTCTTAACCAGATGGTGGAAAATTCAGAAGAGTCAAGGTCGTGGGCACGAGAGCAAGTGATGTCGTTGCGCACGTAGGCGCAACATCCAGCTTTGGATTGAAATTTAGGATAGAGATAGTAGGAGGTAACAGAGTAGAGATTGCTGTCAGTAGCCTCAGAAACCTGTGTTTCAGTAAGGAAGAGAAGGTGAGGTTTAGAGGAGAGATGATGTTCCACAGAATGAAAATTAGAGCGAAGACCGCGAATGTTGCAGAAATTGAGAAGAAAGAGGTTCGAGGAGTTATCAAGACACCTCTCGGGTCGGCAGCCAGAAGGGGAGTCCCCCCTGGGGGAATTTGTGGTCCCCCCCCCAGGCGGGGACTCCGAGGCATTGCTTAATTGAGCCATTTTGAATTTTGAATTTTGGAAAAAGGTGTATATGTTATGTAAATGTAGTGTGGTGTGGATAAAGAGAGGATCTGTCTTTAGAGAGCATGCTGAACTACTCTCCGGTGTTGGTGAGACAATAGGGAAACGGTTAGTGAGGATGCAAAATACAAATAAAATAACGCATTTTTTTTATAAAAATATATATACGAAAATACACAAAATATTTGAATTTTTACTAAAATAAATATACAAAATGCACATACAATAAGGTAAACTTGTATTGAAATAGATATGCAAAATACATATAAAACAATGTAAATTTGTTTCAAAATATATTACAAAAAATTCACAAAAATAAATTAAATTTGTTTGAAAAGATATATGGAAAATACACATAAAATTAGGCAAATTTGTATTGAAATTCATATACAAAATACTCATAAAATAATGTAAATTTGTATGAAAATATATAAACAAATACACATAAAATAACGTAAATTTGTATAAAATATATATTTGCAAGGTACACTTTCAATAATGTAAATATGAATAAAAAAATATATACAAAAAACAAATAGAATAAATACACATTATATTAATAAAATAATGTAAATTTGTATGAAAATAAAGATGCAAAATTCCCATAAAATTGCGCATTTTTTAAAAAATATATATACCAAAATACACATAAAATATTTAAATTTGTATTGAAATATATATACAAAATGCACATACAATAAGGTAAATTTGTATTGAAAGAGATATGCAAAAATACATATAAAACAATGTAAATTTGTTTCAAAATATATATACGAATACACATAAAATAACGTAGATTTCTATAAAAACATATATAGAAAATACACATACAATTAGGTAAATACGTATAAAAAATGTATACAAAATACACATAAAATAATATAAATTCGAATCAAAATAAATAAACAAAATACCAATAAAAGAATGTGTATTTGTATAAATATAAATATACAAAATACACATAAAATAACGTAAATTTGTATAAAACTATATACAAAAATACACAAAAGTAATTAAATTTGTATGAAAATAGATATACAAAATACACATAAGACAAGCTAAATTTGAATTGATATATATATATATATATATATATATATATATATATATATATATATATATATATATATATATATATATATATATATATATATATATATATATATATATATATATATACACAAAACACATAAAATAATGTAAATTTGTATCAAAATATTTATTCAACTACACATATAATAACGTAAATTTGTAAAAAATTATATGAACAAAATTTTCATTAAATACTTTAAATACGTATAAAAAATATGTACAAAATACACATATAATAATGTAATTCGTATCAAAATAAATAAACAAAATACCAATAAATTAATGTAAATTAGTATGAGAAAACATATACAAAATACACATAAAATAACGCAAATATCTATAAAATTATATGTACAAAAATGCACGTAAAATAAAATAAATTTGCATAAAAATATATATACAAAACACACATTAAATAATATAAATGCGTTTAAAAATATGTATACAAAATACCTATGAAATAATCTAAATTCGTATCGAATTAAATAAAAAAAATACCAATAAAATAATGTAATTATGGATGAAAACATATATAGAAAATACACATAAAATAACCTAAATACAAATACAAATATACACATAAAATAAGGTAAATTTGTAATGAAATATATGTACAAAATACACATAAAATATTGTCAATTTGTATGAAAATATATATACAAATAACATAAAATAACATGAATTTGTATAAAACTATATATTCAAAATAAACATTAAATAATGTAAATGAGTATAAAAATATATATACAAAGTACATATAAAATAATGTAAATTCGTATCAAAATAAATAAATAAAATACCAATAAAATAACATATATTTGAATGAAAATAAATTTACAAAATACACAAAACATAACTAAAATTTGTTTTAAAATATATACAAAAATACCCGAAAATAATTTGAATTTGTATGAAAATAGATGTACAAAATATACATAAAACTAGATCAATTTCTTTTGAAACATATATACAAAATACCCATAGAATATTGTAAATATGTGTCAAAATATATAAACAAATACACATAAAATAATGTAAATTTGTATAAAATATTGGTACAAAATACACATTATATAATGGAAAAATGTATAAAAAATATATACAAAATACACATAGAATAATGTAAAATCGTATCAAAATAAATGAACAGAATATCAATAATATAATGTAAATTTCTATGAAAATAAAGATGCAAAATACTCATAAAATAACGGATATTTGTATAAAAATATATACAAAAATACTCATAAAATAATTAAATTTGTATTAAAATAAATATACAAAATGCACGTACAATAAGGTAAATTTGTATTGAAATAGATATGCAAAATATACTTCAAATAATGTAGATTTGTATTAAAATACATATACGAAAACACATAAAATAAAAAATTTCTATGAAAATATATATACAAAATACACATAAAGTGATGTAAATACGTATAAAATATATATAGAAAATACACCTAAAATAAAAAAGGTAAATTCGTCTGAAATTCAATGAACTAAATTTCAATAAAAGAATATATATATGTAGGAAAGAGATATACAAAATAATATATAAAATAACTAAAATTCGTATAAAATATACACAAAATGCACAAAATAATTTCAATTTGTATGAAATAGATATACAAAATACACATAAAATTAGGTAAATTTGTATTGAAATACATGTACAAAATACTCATAATATAATGTAAATTTTTAGGACAATATATAAACAAATAGACATAAAGTAACATATATTTGTATAAAGTATATATAGAAAATGCACATTAAATAATGTAAATATGTAAAATAAAATACATTCAAAATACACATAGAATAATGTAAAATCGTATCAAAATAAAAACACAGAATATCAATAAAATAATGTAAATTTCTATGAAAATAAAGATGCAAAATACCCATAAAAAAGCATATTTTTATAAAAATATGTATACAAAAACACATCAAATAATTAAATTTGTATTAAAATAAATATACAAAATGCACATACAATATGGTAAATTTGTATTGAGACAGATATGCAAAACACACATAAAACAATGTAAATATATTTCAAAATATATTTACCAATACACATAAAAAAACGTAAATTTCTATAAAAATATATAAAAAAAATACATACAAAAATATACAAAAATAATTTAAATTTGTATGAAAATAAATATACAAAATACACATAGAAGTAAGTAAATCTGTATTGAAATACATATGCAAAATACACATAAAATAATGCAAATTTACATTATTTGATGTTAGCTTTATATATGTATTTCAATACAAATCTGCCTAACTTTATGTGTATTTTGCATATCTATTTTCAAACAAATTTAAATTATTTTTGTATTTTATATATATTTATACAAATTTAGTTATTTTATTTGTATTTTGTATATATTTTCCTAAAATATACATTCTTTTATTGGAATTCTGTGTATTTATTTTTTTGCAATTTACATTATTTTATGTGTATTTTGTATATATATTTTACGTATTTAAATTATATGTGTATTTTATATATACATTTTCATAAAATTTACGTTATTTTATGTGTGTATTCGTATATAATTTGATACAAATTTTATACAAATTTATGTTATTTTATGTATTTCTATATATATTTTCATACAAATTTAAATTATTTTATGTGTATTTTACATATATTTCATTACAAATTTACCTTATTTTATGTTTATTTTGTATATTCATTTAATTAAATTTTAATTTATTTAATATGTATATTTGTATTTGTATTTAGCTTATTTTTGTGTGTTTTCTATATATATTCTCATCCAAAATTACATTATTTTATTGGTATTTTCTTAATTTAACTCGATACGAATTTATATTAGTTCATAGGTATTTTGTATACATATTTTATACTCATTTATTATCTAATGTGTGTTTTATATATATTTTTTATGCAAATTAATTTTATGTGCATTTTCTACATATATTTTTTAGAAATTTGCGTTATTTTATGTGTATTTTGTATATGTTTTCTCATACAAATTTACATTATTTTATTGTTTTTTTGTTTATTTATTTTGATACGAATTACATGATTATATGTGTATTTTGTACATATTTTTTTTATACGTATTTACATTACTTAATGTGTATTTTGTTTATATATTTTTATAAAAATTTACGTTATTATACATGTATTTGTTAAAAATATTTCGATACAAATTTACTTTATTTTATGTATTTTGTATATATATTTCAATTCAAATTTAGCTTAATTTGTGTGTATTTTGTATATCTATTTTCATACAAATTTAATTACTTCTGTGTATTTTTGTATATAGTTTTATATAAATTTACGTTGTTTTATGTGCACTTTGTATATTTATATATATATATACAAATACACATTCTTTTATTGGTATTTTATTTATTTATATTTATACGAATTTACATTTTATTTTTATTTTGTATACATTTTTTATACGTATTTACTTAATTTTATGTGTATTTTGTATATATATTTTTATAGAAATCTACGTTATTTTATGTGTATTCGTATATATATTTTGAAACAAATTTACATTGTTTTATATGTATTTTGCATATCTATTTCAATACAAATTTACCTTATTGAATGTGCATTTTGTATATTTATTTTGATATAAATTCAAATATTTTATGTGTATTTTGGTATATATAATTTTATAAAAAATGCGTTATTTTATAGGTATTTTGAATCTTAATTTTCATGCAAATTTACATTATTTTATTAATATTCTGTGTATATATTTTGATACGATTTTATATTATTCTATTTGTGTTTTGTATATTTTTGTATACATATTTACATTATTTAATGTGTATTTTTTATATATATTTTATACAAATTAACGTTATTTTAAATGTATTTGTTCATATATTTTCATTCAAATTTACATTATTTTAAGTGCATTTTGTATATGCATTTACATACAAATTTACCTAATTTTATGTGTATTTACAAATATCAATAAAAGAATGTGTATTTGTATGAAAATAGATATACAAAATACACATAAAATAACCTAAATTTGTATCAAACGATATACAAAAATACACCAAAATATTTTAAATTTGTATGAAAATAAATATTCAAAATACACATAAAATTAGGTAAATTTGTATTGAAATACATATACAAAATACACATAAAAGAATGTAAATTTGAATGAAAATACATAAACAAATACACCTAAAATAACGTAAATTTGTATAAAAAATATGTACAAAACACAAATAGAATATTGTAAATACGTATAAAAATATATATACAAAATACACATTAAATAATGTAAATTCGCGTCAAAATAAATAAACAAAATATCAATAAAAGAATGTGTATTTGTATGAAAATAGATATACAAAATACACATAAAATAACGTAAATTTGTATCAAACTATATACAAAAATACACAAAAATATTTTAAATTTGTATGAAAATAAATATACAAAATACACATAAAATTAGGTAAATTTGTATTGAAATACATATACAAAATACACATAAAATAATGTAAATTTGAATGAAAATACATGAACAAATACACTTAAAATAACGTAAATTTGTATAAAAAAATATGTACAAAACACAAATAGAATAATGTAAAATCGTATGAAAATAAATACACAGAATATTAATAAAATAATGTAAATTTGTATGAAAATAAAGAAGCAAAATACCCATAAAATAACGCATTTTTTTATTCATAAAAATATATATACCAAAATACACATAAAAAAATAAATTTGTATTAAAATAAATATACAATAAACACATGCAATAAGGTAAATTTGTATTGAAATAGATATGGAAAATACATATAAAACAATGTAAATTTGTTTCAAAATATATATACGAATACACATAAAATAACGTAGATTTCTATAAAAATATATATACAAAATACACATAAAATGAAGTAAATACGAATAAAAAAATGTATACAAAATACTCATAAAATAATGTAAACTCGTATCAAAGTAAATAAACAAAATACCAATAAAAGAATGTGTATTTGTATAAATATAAATATACAAAATACACATAAACTAACGTAAATTTATATAAAACTATATATATATATATATTTATTTGTATATACGTTCTTTTATGTGTATTTTCTATATATATATTTTCATTCAAAATTACATTATTTTATCGGTATTTTGTTCATTTTTTTCGATACGAATTTAGATTATTTCATGTGTATTTTCTATACATATACATATAGAGTAAATTTCTATGAAAATATATATTGAAAATACATATAAAATTATGTAAATAAGTATAAAAATATATATATGAAATACACCTAAAAAAATGAAAACTCAATATAAATTTACCTTATTTTATGTGCATTTTGTATATTTATTTCAATACAAATTAAAATATTTTATGTGTATTTTGGTATATATATTTTTATAAGAAATGCGCTATTTTATGGGAATTTTGCATCTTTATTTTCATACAAACTTACATTATTTAATTTTCATAGAAATTTACTCTATTTTATGAGTATTCGTAAATATATTTTGATACAAATTTACATTATTGATGTGTATTTTGCATATCTATTTCAATACAGATTTACCTTATTGTATGTGTTTTTTGTATATTTATTTTAATACAAATTAATTTTTTTATGTGTATTTTTGTATAAATATATTTCTATAAAAAAAATGCGTTATTTTATGGGTATTTTGCATCTTTATTTTCATACAAATTTACATTATTTTATTAATATTCTGTGCATTTATTTTGATACGATTTTACATTATTCTATTTGTGTTTTGTATATATTTTTTAATTCAAATTTACGTTATTTTAAGTGTATTTGTTTATGTATTTTCATTCAAATTTACATTATTTTTTGTGTATTCTGTATATGTATTTCAATACAAATTTACCTAATTTTATGTGTATTTTGTATATTTATTTTCATACAAATTTAAATTATTTTTGTGTATTTTTGTATATAGTTTTATACAAATTTATGTTATCTGACGTGTATTTTGTATATATATTTTCATACAAATACACATTCTTTTATTGATATTTTGTTTATTTATTTTGACACGAATTTACATTATTTAATGTGTATTTTGTATATATATATATATATATATATATATATATATATATATATATATATATATATATATATATATATATATATATATATATATATATATATATATATATATATATATATATATATATATATATATATATATATATATATATATATATATATATATATATATATATATATATATATATATATATATCTATATATATATATATATATATATATATATATATATATATATATATATATATATATATATATATAATGTATATATATATATATATATAAATATATATATATATTTTATAAAAATATATATACGAAACACATAAAATATCAGATTTTGTATTAAAATAAGTATACAAAATGCACATACAATAAAGGTAAATTTGTATTGAAATAGATACGCAAAATACATATAAAACAATGTAAATTTGTTTCAAAATATATTAAGAATACACCTAAAATAACGTAGATTTCTATAAAAATATATATACAAAATACACATATAATTAAGTAAATACGTATAAAAAAATGTATACAAAATACACATAAAATAATGTAAACTCGTATCAAAATAAATAAACAAAATACTAATAAAAGAATGTGTGTTTGTATAAATATAAATATACAAAATACTCATAAAATAACGTAAATTTATATAAAACTATGTACAAAAATACATAAAAGTAATTAAATTTGTATTAAAATAGATATACAAAATACACATAAAACAAAATAAATTTGAATTGAAATATATATACAAAATACATAAAATAATGTAAATTTTTATCAAAATACTTATAAAAATACACATATAATAACGTAAATTTGTAAAAAAATATATAAACAAAATACACATTAAATAATGTAAATACGTATTAAAAAATGGACAAAATACACAAACAATCATGTAATTCGTATCAAAATAAATAGACAAAATACCAATAAAATAATGTAAATTTCTATGAGAAAACATATACAAAATACACATAAATAACGCAAATTTCAATAAAAATATATATGTAATATAATATAATTTTATATATATTTAAAATATTTAATGTATATTTTGTATGTATTTATTTTATCCAAATTTACGTTATTTTATGTATTATATATATATTTTATACAAATTTACATTATTTTATGTGTGTTTTGTATATGTATTTCAATACAAATATGCGTAACTTTATATGTATTTTGCATATCTATTTTCAAACAAATTTAAATTATTTTTGTGTATTTTTGTATATATTTTTATAAAAATTTTAGTTATTTTATTTGTTTTTTGTATATATATTTTCCTACAAATATACATTCTTTTATTTGAATTTTGTGTATTTATTTTGTTACGAGTTTACATTATTTTATGTGTATTTTGTATATATATTTTTCTACGTACTTAAATTATTTTATGTGTCTTTTATATATACATTTTCATAAAAATTTACGTTATTTTATTGTGTGTATTTGTATATATTTTGATACAAATTTTATACAAATTCATGTTATTTTATGTGTATTTGTATATATATTTTCATACAAATTTATATTATTTTATGTGTATTTTTACATATATTTTATTACAAATTAACTTATTTTATGTTTATTTTGTATATTTATTTCATTCAATTTTTAATTATTTAATGTGTTTATTTGTTTTTGTATTTAGATTATTTTATGTGTGTTTTCTATATATATTTTCATCCAAAATTACATTAATTTATTGTTATTTTCTTAATTTAACTCGATACGAATTTAGATTATTTCACAGGTATTTTGTATACATATTTTCATACTCATTTACATTATCTAATGTGTGTTTTGTATATATATTTTTTATGGAAATTAATTTTATGTGCATTTTTGTACATATATTTTTATAGAAATTTGCGTTATTTTATGTGTATTTTGTATATGTTTTCTCATACAAATTGACATTATTTAATTAGTTTTTTGTTTATTTATTTTGATACGAATGACATGATTATTTGTGTATTTTGTACATATTTTTTGTATACGTATTTACATTACTTAATGTGTATTTTGTTTATATATTTTTATACAAATTTACGTTATTATATGTGTATTTGTTAAAAATATTTTGAAACAAATTTACTTTATTTTATGTATTTTGTATATATATTTCAATTCAAATTTAGCTTATTTTGTGTGTATTTTGTATATCTATTTTCATACAAATTTAATTACTTATGTGTATTTTTGTATATAGTTTTATACAAATTTACGTTATTTTATGTGCATTTTGTATATATATATTTATACAAATACACATTCTTTTATTGGTATTTTGTTTACTTATATTTATACGAATTTACATTATTTTATGTGTATTTTGTGTACTTTTTCTATTCGTATTTACTTAATTTTATGTGTATTTAGTATATATATATATTTATATAAATCTACGTTATTATATTAGTATTATTATATATATATATATATATATATATATATATATATATATATATATATATATATATATATTTATATAAATCTACGTTATTATATGTGTATTCGTATATATATTTTGAAACAAATTTACATTGTTTTATATGTATTTTGCATATCTATTTCAATACAAATTTACCTTATTGTATGTACATTTTGTATATTTATTTTAATACAAATTCAAATATTTTATGTGTATTTTGGTATATATAATTAAAAAAAAATGCGTTATTTTATAGGTATTTTGCATCTTACTTTTCATACAAATTTACATTATTTTATTAATATTCTGTGTATATATTTTGATACGATTTTATATTATACTATTTGTGTTTTGTATATATTTTTTTATACATATTTTCATTATTTAATGTGTATTTTTTATATATATTTTATACAAATTTACGTTATTTTAAGTGTATTTTTTTTATTTAATTTCATTCAAATTTACATTATTTTAAATGTATTTTGTATATGTATTTCAATACAAATTTACCTAATTTTACGTGTATTTTGTATATTTATTTTCATACAAATTTAAATTGTTTTTGTGTTTTTTTGTATATAGTTTTATACAAATTTAGGTTATTTTATGTGTATTTTCTATATCTAGTTTCATACAAATACACATTCTTTTATTGATATTTTGTTTATTTATTTTGATGCGAGTTTACATTATTTAATGGCTTCCTACAAATGAATAGACCATTTATTATTATTATTATTATTTTATTGCTATTTTGTTTACATTATTTAATGTGTATTTTGTTTATATATTTTTAAACAAATTAACGTTATTAAATGTGTATTTGTGTAAATATTTTAATACAAATTTACATTATTTTATGTATTTTGTATATACATTTCAATTCAAATTTAGCTTATTTTATTTTTATTTTGTATATATATTTTCATTCAAATTTAATTACTTCTGTGTATTTTTGTATATAGTTTAATACAAATTTACGTTATTTTATGTGTATTTTGTATATTTATATTTATACAAATACACATTCTTTTATTGGTATTTTGTTTATTTATTTTGATACGAATTTACATTATTTTATGTGTATTTTGTATACATTTGTTTATACGTATTTACTTCTTTTTATGTGTATTTTGTATATATTTTTATAGAAATCTACGTTATTTTGTGTGTATTTGTATATATATTTTGAAACAAATTTACATTGTTTTATATGTATTTTGCATATCTATTTCAATACAAATTTATCTTATTGTATGTGCATTTTGTATATTTATTTTAATACAAATTCAAATATTTTATGTGTATTTTGGTATATATATTTTTATAAAAAAAAATGCGTTTCTTTATGGGTATTTTGCATCTTAATTTACATACAAATTTACATTATTTTATTAAGATTCTGTGTATTTATATTGATACTATTTTACATTATCCTATTTGTGTTTTGTATATATATTTTTTTATACATATTTACATAATTTAATGTGTATTTTTTATATATATTTTATACAAATTTACGTAATTTTAGGTGTATTTTTTATATATTTTCTTTCAAATTTAAATATTATTTTATGTGTATTTTGTATATGTATTTCAATACAAATTTACCTAATTTTATGTATATTTTGTACATGTATTTCAATACAAATTTATTTAATTATATGAGTATTTTGTATATCTATTTTAATACAAATTGAAACTAATTTTGTGTATTTTTGTATATATTTTTATACAAATATATTTTGTATATTTTTTTTTCTACATATATACGTTCTTTTATCGTAGTTTTGTTTATTTATTTTTATTCGAATTTACATTATTTTAGGTGTATTTGATATGTATATTTCTATACTTATTTATATCATTTTATTTGTGTTTTGAATATGTATTTTCATAGAAATTTACTCTATTTTATGGGTATTCGTATATATATTTTGATACAAATTTGCATTATTTATGTTTATTTTTCATATCTATTTCAATACAAATTTACCATATTGTATGTGTGTTTTGTATATTTATTTTAACACAAATTTAATTATTTTATGTCTTTTTTTATAAAAATATGCGTTATTATTTGGGTATTTTGCATCTTTATTTTCATACAAATTTACATTATTTTATTGATATTCCGTTTATTTATTTTGATACGATTTTACATTATTCTATGTGTATTTTGTATATATATTTTTATACACATTTACATAATTTAATGTATATTTTGTATATATATTTTATATAAATTTACGCTATTTTATGTGTATTTGTTTATATATTTTCATACAAATTTACAATATTTTATGTGTAATTTGTATATGTATTTCAATACAGATTTGCCTAATTTTATGTGTATTTTGCATATCTATTTTCAGATAAATTTAAATTATTTTTATGTATTTTTTATATATTTTTATACAAATTTTAGTTATTTTATTTGTATTTTGTATTTATATTTTCCTACAAATATACATTCTTTTAGTGGAATTTTGTTCATTTATTTTCATAAGAATTTTGTATATATATTTTTCTACGTATTTACATTATTTTATGTATATTTTTTATATATATTTTCATAAAAATTTACATTATTTTATTGTGTGTATTCGTATATGTTTTGATACAAATTTACATTATTTTATGTTTATTTTGCATATCTATTTCAATATAGATTTACCTTATTGTATGTGTATTTTGTATATTTATATTTATTTTATTATTTTATGTGTACTTTGTATACATTTTCTTATACGTATTTACTTCATTTAATGTGTATTTTGTATATATTTTTATAGTAATCTACGTTATTTTATGTGTATTGGTATATATATTTTGAAGCAAATTAACATTGTTTTTATATGTATTTAGCATATCTATTTCAATATAAATCTACCTTATTGTATGTGCATTTTGTATATTTATTGTAATACAAATCTAAATATTTTATTATTTTGGTATATATATTTTTATAAAAAGAGTTTTATATAAACTTAAAATATTTTATGTGTATTTTGTATATCTATTTTCATACAAATACACATTTTTTATTGATATTTTGTTTATTTATTTTGATGCGAATTCACATTATTTAATGTGTATTGTGTATATATATTTTTATACGTATTTACGCCATTGTCTTATGTGCATTTTGCATATTTTTGCAATATAAATTTACCTTATTGTACGTGCATTTTGTATATTAATTTTAATACAAATTTAATTATTCTATGTGTATTTTTGTATATGTATTTTAAAAAAAAAATGCTTTATTTTATGGGTATTTTGCATCTTTATTTTCATACAAATTTACATTATTTTATTGATATTCTGTGTATTTATTTTGATACGATTTTACATTATTCTATGTATATTTTGTATATATATTTCATACAAATGAACGTTATTTTATGTGAATTTGTTTTCATTTCATACAAATTTACATTATTTTATGTGTATTTTGTACATGTATTTAAATACAAATTTAACTAATTATATGTGTATTATGTATATCTATTTTCATACAAATTGAAATTAATTTTGTGTATTTTAGTATATATTTTTATTCAAATTTTCGTAATTTTATGTGAATTTTGTATATTTATTTTCCTACAAATATACGTTCTTTCATCGGAATTTTGTTTATTTATTTTGATACGAATTTTCATTATTTTAGGTGTATTTGATACATATATTTTTATACTTATTTACATAATTTTATATGTATTTTGAATATATTTTTTCATAGAAATTTACTCTATTTTATGTGTATTCGTATATATTTTGATACAAATTTACGTTATTTATGTGTATTTCGCATATCTATTTCAATACAAATTTTCTTTATTGTATGTGCCTTTTGTATATTTATTTTGATGCAAATTTAATTATTTTATGTGTATTTTTGTATATATATTTTTAAACAAATATGCGTTATTATATGGGTATTTTGCATCTTTATTTTCATACAAATTTACATTATTTTATTGATTGTCTGTTTATTTATTTTGATACGATTTTACGTTATTCTGTGTATTTTGTATATATATTTTTAGACATATATACATTATTTAATATATATTTTGTACATATATTTTATGGAAATTTACGTTATCTTATGTGTATTTGTTTATATATTTTCATACAAATTTACATTATTTTATGTGTATTTTGTATATGTATTTAAATTTTTTTTTGCCTAATTTCATGTGTATTTTGCATATCTATTTTCAAACAAATTTAAATTATTTTTGTGTATTTTTGTATTATTTTTATATAAATTTTTGTTATTTTATTTGTATTTTGTATATATATTTTCCTACACATATACATTCTTTTAGAGGAAATTTTGTTTATTTATTTTGATACGAATTTACATTATTTTATGTGTATTTTGTATATATATTTTTCTATGTATTTACATTATTTTATGTGTATTTTGTATATATATTTTCATAAAAATTTATGTAATTTTATTGTATGTATTCGTATATATTTTGATAAAAAAAATTCATTATTTTATGTTTTTTTTGCATATCTATTTCAATAAAAATCTACCTTATTGTATGTGTATTTTGTATATTTATTTTAATACAAATTTAATTATTTTATGTGTATTTTTGTATATATTTTTTTTTATATATGAGATATTTTATGGGTATTTTGCATCTTTAATTTTATAAATTTTTACATTACGTAAATATCTTTTGTACGTATTTACATTATTTAATGTGTATTTTGTTTATACATTTTATACAAATTTACGTTATTATATGTGTATTTGAATATATATTTTGATACAAATTTACATTATTTTATGTATTTTCTATATTTATTTCAATTCAAATTTAGCTTATTTTATGTGTCTTTTGTATATCTATTTTCATACAAATTTAATTATTTTTGTTTATTTTTGTATATAGTTTTATACAATTTTACGTTAATTTATGTGTATTTTGTATATTTATATTTATACAAGTAAACATTATTTTATTGGCATTTAGTTTATTTATTTTGATACGAATTTACATTATTTTATGTGTATTTTGTATACATTTTCTTATACGTATTTACTTCATTTTGTGTATTTTGTATATATATTTTATAGAAATCTACGTTATTTTATGTGTATTCGTATGTATATTTTGAAACAAATTTACATTGTTTTATATGTATTTTGCATATCTATTTCAATACAAATTTACCTTATTGTATGTGCATTTTGTATATTTATTGTAATACAAATTTAAATATTTTATGTGCATTTTGGTATATATATTTTCATAAAAAATCCGTTGTTTTATTGGTATTTTGCATCTTTATTTTCATACAAATTTATATTATTTTATTAATATTCTGTGTATTTATTTTGATACTATTTTACATTATTCTATTTGTGTTTTGTATATATTTTTTAATACATATTTACATTATTTAATGTGCATTTTCTATATATATTTCATACAAATTTTCGTTATTTTAAGTGTATTTGATTATATATTTTTATTCAAATTTACATTATTTTATGTGTATTTTGTATATGTATTTCAATAGAAATTTACCTAATTTCATGTGTATTTTGTATATATATTTTATACAAATTTAAATTATTTTTTGTGTATTTTTGTATAGAGTTTTATACAAATTTACAATATTTTATGTGTATTTTGTATATCTATTTTCATACAAATACGCATTCTTTTATTGATATTTTGTTTATTTTTTTTGATGCGAATTTACATTATTTAATGTGAATTGTGTATATATATTTTTATACGTATTTACGTCATTTCATGTGTATTTTGTATATATATATTTCTATAGAAATATACGTTATTTTATGTGTATTCGTGTATATATTTTGAAACCTATATACATTGTTTTATGTGCATTTTGCATATTTTTTCAATACAAATTTACCTTATTGTACGTGCATTTTGTATATTAATTTTAATACAAATTTAGCTATTCTATGTGTATTTTTGTATATGTATTTTTATAAAAATATGCTTTATTTTATGGGTATTTTGCATCTTTATTTTCATACAAAATTGCATTATTTTATTGATATTCTGTGTATTTATTTTGATACGATTTTACATTATTCTATGTATATTTTGTATATCTATTTTATACCAATGTACGTTATTTTATGTGAATTTGTTTTCATTTCATACAAATTTACATTATTTTATGTGAATTTTGTACATGCATTTAAATACAAATTTAACTAATTATATGTGTATTTTGTATATCTATTTTCATACAAATTGAAATTAATTTTGTGTATTTTTGTATATATTTTTATTCAAATTTTCGTAATTTTATGTGTATTTTGCATATTATTTTCCTACAAATATACGTTCTTTTATCGGAATTTTATTTATTTATTTTGATACGAATTTTCATTTTTTTTAGGTGTATTGATATATATATTTTTATACTTATTTACATTATTTTATATGTCTTTTAAATATATATTTTCATAGAAATTTACTCTATATGTATATACAAAAAAATACAAAAATATTTTAAATTTGTATGAAAATAAATATACAAAATACACATAAAATTAGGTAAATTTGTATTGAAATACATATACTAAATACACTTAAAATAATGTAAATTTGAATAAAATTATATAAACAAATACACTTAAAATAACGTTAATTTGTATAAAATATATATAAAAAATACACATTAAATAATGAAAATATGTATAAAAAAATATATACAAAACACAAATAGTATAATATAAAATCGTACCAAAATATACACACAGAATATTAATAAAATAACGTACATTCGTATGAAAACTAAGATGCAAAATACCTATAAAATAACGCATTTTTTATAAAATTATATATACCAAAATACACATAAAATATTTCAATTTGTATTAAAATAAATATACAAAATGCACATACTATAAGGTAAATTTGTATTGAAATAGATATGCAAAAAACATATAAAACAATGAAAATTTTTTCAATATATATACGAATACACATAAAATAACGTAGATTTCTATAAATATATATATACAAAATATAAATAAAATTAAGTAAATACGAATCAAAAATGTATACAAAATGCACATAAAATAATGTAAATTCGTATAAATATAAATAAACAAAATACCAATAAGAGAATGTGTATTTGTATAAATATAAATATACAAAATGCACATAAAATAACGTAAATTTGTATAAAACTATATACAAAAATACACAGAAGTAATTAAATTTGTGTGAAAATAGATATACAAAATACACACAAAATAAGCTAAATTTGAGTTGAAATATATATACAAAATACATAAAATAAATTAAATTCGTTTCTAAATATTTTTAACAAACACAGATGTGTATTTTGTATATCTATTTTGTATGTATATTTTCATAGAAATTTACTCTATTTTATGGGTATTCGTATATATATTTTTATACAAATTTACATTATTAATGTGTATTTTGCATATCTATTTCAATACAAATTTACTTTATTGTACGTGCATTTTGTATATTTATTTTAATACTAATTTAACTATTTTATATGTCTTTTTGAATATATATTTTTATGCAAATATGCGTTATTATATGGATATATTGCATCTTTATTTTCATACAAATTTACATTATTTTATTGATATTCTCCTTATTTATTTTGATACGATTTAAAATTATTCTATATGTTTTTTGTATATATTTTTTTATATATATATTTACATTATTTAATGTTCATTTTGTATTTATATTTTATCCAAATTTACATTATTTTATGTGTATTTGTTTATATATTTTCATACATATTTACATTATTTTATGTGTTTTTTGTATATATATTTTTCTACGTATTTAAAATATTCTATGTGTATTTTGTATATACATTTTCATAAAAAAATTACGTTATTTTATTGTGTGTATATATTACTGTATAAGTATATATTTTGATACAAATTTTATACAAATTCATGTTATTTAATGTGTATTCGTGTCAAAATAAATTAACAAAATATCATGAAAAGAATGTGTATTTGTATGAAAATAAATAATAGATAATAAATTTGTATAAAATATATATGCAAGATACACATTAAATAATGTAAATATGTATAAAAAAGTATATACAAAAAACAAATAGAATAATGTAAAATCGTATCAAAATAAATACACCGAATATTAATAAAATAATGTAAATTTGTATGAAAATAAAGATGCAAAATTCCCATAAAATAGCGCATTTCTTATAAAAATATATATACCAAAATACACATTAAATAATGTAAATACGTATAAAAAAATGTGTACAAAATACACATATAATCATGTAATTCGTATCAAAATAAATAAACAAAATACCAATAAAATAATATAAATTTGTATGAGTAAACGTGTATAAATATAAATGTACAAAATACACATACAAAATAAACATAACATAACTAAAATTTGTATTGATATATATTCAAAAATACATATAAATAATTTGAGTTTGTATGAAAATAGATATTCAAAATACACATAAAACTAGGTAAATTTCTTTTGAAATATATATACAAAATACCCATAAAATATTGTAAATTTGTGTCAAAATATATAAACAAATACACATAAAATAACGTAAATTTGTATGAAAAATATATACAAAATACACATAATGTCAAATCGTATCAAAATGAATGAGCAGAATATCAATAAAATAACGTAAATTTTGTATGAATATAAAGATGCAAAATACCCATAAAATAAAGCATATTTTTATAAAAATACATATACAAAAATACACATAGAATAATTAAATTTGTATTAAAATTAATATAAAAAATGCATATACAATAAGGTAAATTTGTATTGAAAAACTATGCAAAATACACATAAAACAATGTATATTTGTTTCAAAATATATATACGAATACACATAAAATAACATATATTTTATAGAAATATATACAAAATACACATGAAATGACGTAAATACGTATAAAATATATATACACAATACACATTAAATAATGTGAATTCGCGTCAAAATAAATAAACAAAATATCAATAAAAATGTGTATTTATGAAAATAGATATACAAAATACACATAAAATATTTTAAATTTATATAAAACTCTTTTTATAAAAATATATATACCAAAATAATAAAATATTTAAAATTTGTATTACAATAAATATACAAAATGCACATACAATAAGATAGATTTATATTGAAATAGATATGCTAAATACATATAAAACAATGTAAATTTGCTTCAAAATATAAATACTAATACACATAAAATAACGTAGATTACTATTAAAATATATATACAAAATACACATTAAATGAAGTAAAAACGTATAAGAAAATGTATACAAAGTACACATAAAATAAATAAATTTGTATTAGAATAAATATACAAAATACACATACAATAAGGTAAATCTATATTGAAATAGATATGCAAAATAAACATAAAATAATGTAAATTTGTATCAAAACATATACGAATACACACAATAAAATACAAATTTAAATATTTTATGTGTATTTTGGTATATATATTTTTATAAGAAATGCGCTATTTGATGGGAATTTTGCATTTTTATTTTCATACAAATTTACATTATTTTATTAATATTCGGTGTATTTATTTTGATACGATTTCACATTATTCTATTTGTTTTTTGTATTTTTTTTTTATACATAGTTACATTATTTAATGTGTATCTTGCATCTTTATCGTAATTTTGTTTATTTATTTTATACAAATTTACATTATTTTCAGTGCATTTGATATGTATATTTTATACTTATTTATATCATTTTATTTGTGTTTTGAATATATATTTTCATAGAATTTTACTCTATTTTATGGGTATTCGTATATATATTTTGATACAAATTTACATTATTTATGTTTATTTTCGATATCTATTTCAATACTAATTTTACCTTATTGTATGTGCATTTTGTATATTTATTTTAATACAAGTTCAAACATTTTGTGTATTTTGGTATCAATAATTTTATAAAAAAATGCGTTATTTTATAGGTATTTTGCATCTTAATTTTCATTTTATATGTACTTTGTATATATATTTTTATACGCTCTTATATTATTTAATATTTATTTTGAATATAAATTTTTATACAAATTCATGGTATTTTATGTGTATTTGTATATATATTTTCATATAAATTTACATTATTGTATGTGTATTTTGTACATTTATTTTATTACAAATCTACCTTATTTTATATTTATTTTGTATGTGTATTTTGTATATTTATATTTATCCAAATACACATTCTTTTATTGGTATTTTGTTTATTTATTTTATTTCGATTTTACATTATTTTATGTGTATTTTGAATATGTTTTTTTTATACGTATTTACTTAATTTTATGTGTATTTTGTATATATATTTTTATAGAAATCTACGTTTTTTTATTTGTATTCGTATATATATTTTGAAACAAATTTACATTGTTTTATATGTATTTTTGCATATCTCTTTCAATACAAATTTACCTTATTGAATATGCATTTTGTATATTTATTTCAATACAAATTTAAAAATTTTATGTGTTTTTTGGTATATATATTTTTATAAGAAATGCGCTATTATATGGGAATTTTGCATCTTTATTTTCATACAAATTTACATTATTTTATTAATATTCGGTGTATTTATTTTGATACGATTTTACATTATTCTATTTGTTTTTTGTATATACATTTTTATACATATTTACATTATTTAATGTGTATCTTGCGTATAGATTTTATACAAATTTATTATCAAAATATGTATACGAAATATGTATACGAATACACATAAAATAACGTAGATTTCTATAAATATATATATATATATATATATATATATATATATATATATATATATATATATATATATATATATATATATATATATATATATATATATATATATATATATATATATATATATATATATATATATATATACACATAAAATGAAGTAAATACGTATAAAAATGTATACAAAACACATAAAATAATGTAAATTGTATCAAAATAAATAAACAAAATACCAATAAAAGAATGTGTATTTGTATAAATATAAATATACAAAATACACATACAATAACGTAAATTTATATAAAACTATATACATAAATACAAGTAATTAAATTTGTATGAAAATATATACAAAATACACACAAAATAAGCTAAATTTGAATTGAAATATATACAAAATACATGATATTAAGTAAATTTGTATCAAAATATTTATTACATATAATAACGTAAATTTGTATGAAAATATATAAACAAAATACACATTAAATAATGTAAATACGTATAAAAAATGTGTACAAAATACACATATAATCATGTAATTCGTATCAAAATAAATAAACAAAATACCAATAAAATAATATAAATTTGTATGAGTAAACTTGTATGTTGAATATTTTGTTAATACAAATTTACCATATTATATACGCATTTTGTATATTAATTTTTATACAAATTTAATTATTCAATGTGTATTTTTGTATCTGTATTTTTATAAACATATGGATTATTTTTTGGGTATTATGCATCTTTATTTTCATACAAATTTACATTATTTTATTGATATTCTGCTCATTCATTTTGATACGAATTGACATTATTCTATGTGTATTTTGTATATATTTTTCATACAAATTTACGTTATTTTATGTGTATTTGTTTATATATTTTGCCACAAATTTACAATATTTTATGGCTATTTTGTATATACATTTCAAAAGAAATTTACCTAGTTTTATGTGTATTTTGTATATCTATTTTCATACAAACTCAAATTATTTCTATGTATTTTTGTATATATTTTAATACAAATTTTAGTTATGTTATGCGTATTTTGTAAATTTATTTTCATTCATATACATATATTTTTTTATTGGTGTTTTGTTGATTTATATTGATACGAATTTACATTATTTTATATGTACTTTTTATATATATTTTTATACTCTTTTACATTATTTAATATTTATTTTGAATATATTTTATACAAATTCATGGTGTTTTTTATGTGTGTATATATATTTTCATATAAATTTACATTATTTTATGTGTATTTTGTACATATATTTTATGACAAATCTACCTTATTTTATGTTAATTTTGTATATGTATTTTGTATATTTATATTTATCCAAATACACATTCTTTTATTGGTATTTTGTTTATTTATTTTAAATCGGATTTACATTATTTTAGGTGTATTTTGTATACATTTTTTTATACGTATTTACTTAATTTTATGTGTATTTTGTATTAATATTTTTAGAAATCTACGTTTTTTATTTGTATTCGTATATATATTTTGAAACAAATTTACATTGTTTTATATGTATTTTTGCATATCTCTTTCAATACAAATTTACCTTATTGTATGTGCATTTTGTATATTTATTTCAATACAAATTTAAATATTTTATGTGTATTTTGGTATATATATTTTTATAAGAAATGCGCTATTTTATGGGAATTTTGCATCTTTATTTTCATACAAATTTACATTATTTTATTAATATTCGGTGTATTTATTTTGATACGAATTTAATTATTCTATTTGTTTTTTGTATATACTTTTTTATACATATTTACATTATTTAATGAGTATCTTGCATATATATTTTATAGAAATTTATTATCTATTATCTATTTTTATACAAATACATTCTTTATACCAATAAAAGAATGTGTATTTGTATAAATATAAATATACAAAATGCACATAAAATAACGTAAATTTATATAAAACTATAGACATAAAATAACGCAAATTTCTATAAAAATATATGTACAAAAATGAACATAAAATAAATTTGCATATAAATATATATACAAAACACACTTTAGATAATGTAAATGAGTATAAAAATATGTATACAAAATACCTATGAAATAATCTAAATTCGTATCGAATTAAATTAAGAAAATATCAATAAAATAATGTAATTTTGGATGAAAATATATATACAAAATACACATAAAATAACCTAAACACAAATACAAATATACACATAAAATAATTTAAAATTGAATGAAATAAATATGCAAAATAAACATAAAATAAGGTAAATTTGTAATGAAATATATGAAAAAATACACATAAAATAATATAAATTTGTATGAAAATATATATACAAATACACATTAAATAACATGAATTTGTATAAAATTTGTATCAAAATATATACTGATACACACAATAAAATAAGGTAATTTTTTTATGAAAATGTATATACAAAATACACATAAAATAATTTAAATACGTAGAAAAATATATATACAAAAAACACATAAAATAATGTAAATTTGTACGAAAATATATAAACAAATACACATAAAATAATGTAAATTTGGATAAAATATATATACAAAATGAACATTAAATAATGTAAATATGTATAAAAAAAAATATACAAAATACACATAGGGTAATGTTAAATCGTATCAAAATAAATAAAGAGAATATCAACAAAATAATGTAAATTTGTATGAAAATCAAGATGCAAAATATCCATATAATAACGCATATTTGCATAAAAATATATATACAAAAATACATATAAAATAGTTAAATTTGTATTAAAATAAATATACAAAATGCACGTACAATAAAGTAAATTTGTATTGAAATAGATATGCAAAATACACATCAATAATATAAATTTGTATCAAAATATATATACGAATACTCATAAAATAGAGTAAATTTCTATGAAAATATACATACAAAATAGACATACAAAATACACATATAACTAGTTAAATTTGTATTTAAATACATGTACAAAAACGCATAAAATAATGTAGATTTGTATGAAATGAAAACAAATACATTTTATATAAAATATATATACAAAATACACATAGAATAATGTAAAATCATATCAAAATAAATACACAGAATATCAATAAAATAATGTAAATTTGTATGAAAATAAAGATGCAAAATACCCATAAAATAAAGCATATTTTTATAAAAATACATATACAAAAATACACATAGATTAATCAAATTTGTATTAAAATTAATATACAAAATGCACATACAATAAGGTAAATTTGTATTGAAAAAATATGCAAAATACACATAAAATAATGTAAACTTGTTTCAAAATATATATACGAATACACATCAAATAACGCAGATTTCTATAGAAATATATATACAAAATACACTTGAAATAATGTAAATACGTATAAAAATATATATACAAAATACACATTAAATAATGTTAATTCGTGTCAAAATAAATAAACAAAATATCATGAAAAGAACGTGTATTTGTATGAAAATAGATATACAAAATACACATAAAATAACTTAAATTTGTATAAAACTATATACAAAAATACACAAAAATAATTTAAACTTGTATGAAAATAAATATACAAAAAACATATAAAAATAGGTAAATTTGTATTGAAATACATATACAAAATACACATAAAATAATGTAAATTTGAATGAAAATATATAAACAGATAGACTTAAAATAACGTAAATTTGTATCAAATATATATACAAAAATACATTAAATAATGTATATGTATAAAAAAATATATACAAAACACAAATAAAATAATGTAAAATCGTATCAAAATAAATACAGAAAATATTAATAAAATAATGTAAATATGTATGAAAATTAAGATGCAAAATACCCATAAAATAACGCATTTTTTATAAAAATATAAATACTAAAAACATAAAATATTTGATTTTGTATTAAAATAAATAGATATACAAAATACACATAAAATAATCTAAATTTGAATTGAAATATATATACAAAATACATAAAATAATGTAAATTTGTATCAAAATACCTATACAAATACACATATAATAACGTAAATTTGTATAAAAATATATAAACAAAATACACATTAAATAATGTAAATACGTATAAAAAATGTAAAAAATACACAAATAATCATGTAATTCGTATCAAAATAAATAGACAAAATACCAATAAAATAATGTAAATTTCTATGAGAAAACATATACAAAATACACATAAATAACGCAAATATCAATAAAAACATATATAATATCATATATTTTTATACATATTTAAAATATTTAATGTATATTTTGTATATATATTTCATAAAAATTTACGTGATTTTATATGTATTTGTTTATATATTTTAATACTAATTTACATTATTTTATGTGAGTTTTGTTTTTAGGGTAGGCGGTGGCCGAAGTGATAGCGTACTGGACCCACATTCGCCGCGTGATGGACGACGCGGGTTCGAATCCTCACGCTACCACTCGGATTTTTCGGTCACCGCCGAGTGGCTTAAAACTACCCACATGCTGTCCTGAAGACCACCCATCAACCCGGACTCTAGAGGAAGCCGTCCAAGCGAATCAAGTACGAGTTCCGAGGGGTAGCATGAGCCAATGCAAGATGGCGCCACTATAAACACTCGCCTGCGCCAGAACGGGCTGGGCCGACCATCAGGCCCCACCTGGAAGAAGCCTTGGGCCGACCATCAGGCCCCACCGGGAAAATGCCTACCGGCGCAATAGGCGACAACGTAAAAAAAAAGAAAAAAAAAAGAAAAAAAATGTATATCAATACAAATTTGCCAAACTTTATGTGTATTTTGCATATCTATTTTCAAACAAATTTAAATTATTTTTGTGTATATTTGTATATATTTTTATACAAATTTTAGTTATTTTATTTGTTTTTTGTATATATATTTTCCTACAAATATACATTCTTTTATTGGAATTTTGTGTATTTAATTTTTTACGAATTTACATTATTTTATGTGTATTTTGTATATATATTTTTCTACGTATTTAAACTATTTTATGTGTATTTTATATATACATTTTCATAAAAATTTACGTTATTTTATTGTGTGTATTCGTATATATTTTGAAACATTTTATACAAATTCATGTTATTTTATGTGTATTTGTATATATTTTCATACAAATTTATATTATTTTATGTGTATTCTTACATATATTTTATTACAAATTTACCTTATTTTATGTTTATTTTGTATATTTATTTCATTCAATTTTAAATTATTTAATGTGTATATTTGTATTTGTATTTAGGTTATTTTATGTGTGTTTTCTATATACCTTATTTCTATATACATTATTTTATTGTTATTTTCTTAATTTAACTCGATACGAATTTAGATTATTTCATAGGTATTTTGTATACATATTTTTATACTCATTTACATTATCTAATGTGTGTTTTGTATATATTTTTTTTATGCAAACTAATTTTACGTGCATTTTTGTTCATATATTTTTATAGAAACTTAAAACGTTATTTTATGTGTATTTTATATATGTTTTCTCATACAAATTTACATTATTTAATTAGTTTTTTGGTTATTTATTTTGATACGAATGACTTGATTATTGGTGTATTTTGTAAATATTTTTTTATACGTATTTACATTACTTAATGTGTATTTTGTTTATATATTTTTTTTACAAATTTACGTTATTATATGTGTATTTGTTAAAAATATTTTGAAACGAGTTTACTTTATTTTATGTATTTTGTATATATATTTCAATTCAAATTTAGCTTATTTTGTGTTTATTTTGTATATGTATTTTCATACAAATTTTATTATTTATGTGTTTTTTTGTATAGTTTTATACAAATTTACGTTATTTTATGTGCATTTTGTATATTTATATATATACAAATACACATTCTCTTATTGGTATTTTGTTTATTTATGTTTATACAAATTTACATTATTTTATATGTATTTTGTATACATTTTTGATTCGTATTTACTTAATTTTATTTGTATTTTGTATATATATATTTATAGAAATCTACATTATTTTAAGTGTATTCGTATATATATTTTGAAACAAATTTACATTGATTTATATGTTTTTGCATATTTATTTCAATACAAATTTACCTTATTGTATGTGCATTTTGTATATTTATTTTAATAGAAATTCAAATATCTTATGTGTATTTTGGTATATATAATTTTATAAAAATGTTTATATAGGTATTTTGCATCTAAGTTTTCATACAAATGTACATTATTTTATTAATATTCTGTGTATATATTTTGATACGATTTTATATTATACTATTTGTGTTTTGTATATATTTTTTTATACATATTTTCATTATTTAAGTATTTTTTAATATATATTTTATACAAATTAACGTTATTTTAAGTGTATTTGTTTATATAATTTCATTCAAATTTACATTATTTTAAGTGTATTTTGTATATGTATTTCAATACAAATTTACCTAATTTTATGTGTATTTTGTATATTTATTTTCATACAAATTTAAATTATTTTGTGTTTTTGTAGTTACATATAGAGTAAATTTCTGTGAATATATATTCAAAATACATATAAAATTGTAAATAAGTATAAAATATATATATAAAATACACCTAAAAATGAAAATTCGTATCAAAATAAATAAACAAAATTCCGATAAAAGAACGTATATTTGTAGGAAAATAAATATACAAAATACACATAAAATTACGAAAATTTGAATAAAAATATATACAAAAAAACAAAAAAATAAATTTCAATTTGTATGAAAATAGATATACAAAATACACATATAATTAGTTAAATTTGTATTTAAATACATGTACAAAATACACATAAAATAATGTAAATTTGTATGAAATGAAAACAAATTCACATAAAATAACGTACATTTGTATAAAATAGATATACAAAATATACATAGAATAATGTAAAATCGTATCAAAATAAATACACAGAATATCAATAAAATAATGTAATTTTGTATGAAAATAAAGATGCAAAATACCCATAAAATAAAGCATATTTTTTTTAAAATACATATACAAGAATACACATAGAATAATTAAATTTGTATTAAAATTAATATACAAAATGCACGTACAATAAGGTAAATTTGTATTGAAAAAATATACAAAATACACATAAAACAATGTATATTTGTTTCAAAATATATATACGAATACACATAAAATAACGTATATTTCTATAGAAATATATATACAAAATACACATGAAATGACGTAAATACGTATAAAAATATATATACACAATACACATTAAATAACGTAAATTCGCATAAAAAAAAAATAAAAAAAATATCAATAAAAGAATGTGTATTTGTATGAAAGTAGATATACAAAATACACATAAAATATTGTAAATTTGTATAAAACTCTATTAAAATATATATATATATATATATATATATATATATATATATATATATATATATATATATATATATATATATATATATATATATATATATATATATATATATATATATATATATATATATATATATATATATATATATATATATATATATATATATATTTATATCAATACAAATACACATTCTTTTATTGGTATTTTGTTTATTTATTTTGATACGAATTTACATTATTTTATGTGTATTTTGTATACATTTTTTTTATACGTATTTACTTCATTTTATGTGTATTTTGTATATATATTTTTATAGAAATCTACGTTATTTTATGTGTATTCGTATATATATTTTGAAACAAATTTTCATTGTTTTATATGTATTTTGCATATCTAATTCAATACAAATTTACCTTATTGAATGTGTTTTTTGTATATTTATTTTAATACAAATTTAATTTTTTGATGTGTATTTTGGTATATATATTTTTTTAAATAAAAAAAATGCGTTATTTTATGGGTATTTTGCTTCTTTATTTTCATACAAACTTACATTATTTTATTAATATTCTGTGTATTTATTTTGATACGATTTTATATTATTCTATTTGTGTTTTGTATATATTTTTTTTATACAAATTTACGTTATTTTAAGTGTATTTGTTTATGTATTTTCATTCAAATTTACATTATTTTATGTGTATTTTGTGTATGTATTTCAATACAAATTTACCTAATTTTATGTGTATTTTGTATATTTATTTTCATACAAATTTAAAATATTTTTGTTTATTTTTGTATATAGTTTGATACAAATTTTGGTTATTTTATGTGTATTTTGTATATCTATTTTCATACAAATACACATTCTTTTATTGATATTTTGTTTATTTATTTTGACGCGAATTTTATATGAATTTGTTTTCATTTCATACAAATTTACATTATTTTATGTGTATTTTGTACATGTATTTAAATACAAATTTAGCTAATTATATGTGTATTTTGTATATCTATTTTCATACAAATTGAAATTTTTTTTTTTTTTTTTTGTATACATTTTTATTCAAATTTTCGTAATCTTACAAAAATATATATACCAAAAAACACATAAAATATTTTAATTTGCATTGAAATAAATATACAAAATGCACATTCAATAAGGTAAATTTGTATTGAAAGAGATATGCAAAAATACATATAAAACAATGTAAATTTGTTTCAAAATATATATACGAATACAAATAAAAAAACGTAGATTTCTATAAAAATATATATACAAAAAACAAATTTACATTGTTTATATGTATTTTGCATATCTATTTTTGTGTATTCTGTATTTATTTTTGTTATACATAGAATAATGTAAAATCGTATCAAAATAGGTACACAGAATATCAATAAAATAAATTAAATTTGTATGAAAATAAAGATGCAAAATACCCATCAGATAAAGCTTTTTTTTTTTAAATACATATACAAAAATACACATAGAATAGTTAAATTTGTATTAAAATTAATATACAAAATGCACACATACAATAGGGTAAATTTGTATTGAAAAAAAAAAACGCAAAATACAAATAAAACAGTGTAAATTTGTTTCAAAATATATATACGAATACACATAAAATAACGTAGATTTCTATAGAAATATATATACAAAATACACATGAAATTATGTAAATACGTATAAAAATATATATATAAAATACATATTAAGTAATGTAAATTCGTGACAAAATAAATAAACAAAATATCATGAAAAGAATGTGTATGTGTATGAAAATAAATAATAGATAATAAATTTGTATGTAATATATATGCAAGATACACATTAAATAATGTATATAAAAAATATATACAAAAACAAATTGAATAATGTAAAATCGTGTCAAAATAAATACGAATATTAATAAAATAATGTAAATTTGTATGAAAATAAAGAGGCAAAATTCCCATCAAATAGCGCATTTCTTATAAAATATATATACCAAAATACACATAAATATTTAAATTTGTATTGAAATAAATATACAAAATGCACATACAATAAGGTAAACTTCTGTTGAAAGAGATATGCAAAATACATATAAAAATTGTAAATTTGTTTCAAAATATATATACGAATACACATAAAATAACGTATTTCTATAAAAATATATACAAAATACACATAAAATTAAGTAAATACGTATAAAAAATGTAAACAAAATACATAAAATAATATAAATTGAAACAAAATAAATAAACAAAATACCAATAAAAGAATGTGTATTTGTTCTGTGTATTTTTGTATATAGTTTTATACAAATTTACGATACTTTATGTGTTTTTGTATATTTATATTTATACAAATACACTTTTTTTTACTGGTATTTTGTTTATTTATTTTGATACGATTTTTATGTGTATTTTGTATTCATTTTTTTATACGTATTTACTTTATTTTATGTGTATTTTGTATATATTTTTATAGAAATCAACGTTATTTTATGTGTATTCGTATGTATATTTTGAAACAAATTTACATTGTATTATATGTATTTTGCATATCTATTTCAATACAAATTTACCTTACAGTATGTGCATTTTTTATATTTATTTTAATACAAATTTTAATATTTTATGTGTATTTTGGTAAATATATTTTTATAAAAAATGCGTTATTTTATGGCTATTTTGCATCTTTATTTTCATACAAATTTACATTATTTAATTAATATTCTGTGTATTTATTTTGATACGATTTTACATTATTCTATTTGTGTTTTTGTATATATTTTTTTATACATATTTACATTATTTAATTAGTATTTTGTATATATATTTGATACAAATTTACGTTATTTTAAGTGTATATGTTTATATATTTTCATTCAAATTTCCATTATTTTATGTGTATTTTGTATATGTATTTCAATACAAATTTACACTTTTATGTGTATTTTGCATATTTATTTTCATACAAATTTAAATCATTTTTGTGTATTTTTGTATATAGTTTTATACAAACCTAGGTTATTTTATGAGTATTTTGTATATCTATTTTCATACAAATTACATATTTTTTTATTGATATTTTGTTTATTTATTTTGACTAGAATTTAAATTATTTAATGTATTTGTTTATATATATATATATATATATATATATATATATATATATATATATATATATATATATATATATATATATATATATATATATATATATATATATATATATATATATATATATATATATATATATATTTTTATACGTATATACATCATTTCATGTGTATTTTGTATATATATTTCTATATAAATATACGTTATTTTATGTGTATTCGCATATATATTTTTAAAAAAATTTAAGTTTTAATATTAATTTTTTATATTTTTTCAATACAAATTTACTTTATTGTATGTGCATTTTGTACATTTATTTTGATACATATTTAATTATTTTATGTGTATTTTTGTATATATATTTTTATAAAATTATGCGTTATTTTACGGGTATTTTGCATCTTTATTTTCACACAATTTTTTTTTTAAATTCTGTGTATTTATTTTTATACGATTTTACATAATTATATGTGTATTTTGAATATATTTTTCATTTAATTTAGCTTATTTTATGTGTATTTCGTATATCTATTTATTTTAATACAAAATCAAATATTTAAATTTTTTCGTATATATATTTTTATAAAAAATGCGTTATTTTATGGGTATTTTGCATCGTAATTTTCATACAAATTTACATTATTTTATTAATATTTTCTGTATTTATTTTGATACGATTTTACATTATTTTATTTGTGTTTTGTATATATTTTTTTATGCATATTTACATTTTTTAATGTGTTTTTTGTATATATATTTGATACAAATTTACGTTATTTTAAGTCTATATGTTTATATATTTTCATTCAAATTTACATTATTTTATGTGTATTTTGTATATGTATTTCAATACAAATTTACCTAATTTTATATGTTTTTTGTATATTTATTTTCATACACTTTTAATTTATTTTTGTTTAATTTTGTTTATATTTTTATAAAAATTTATTTTATTTTATTTGTATTATGTATATATATTTTCATAAAAATACATTCTTTCATGATATTTTGTTTATTTATTTTGACACGAATTAACATTATTTAATGTGTATTTTGTATATATATTTTTATACGTATTTACATTATTTCAAGTGTATTTTGTATATATATTTCTATAGAAATCTGCGTTATTTTATGTGTATTCGTATATATATTTTGAAACAAATTTACATTGTTTTATGTGTATTTTGCATATTTTTTCAATACAAATTTACCTTATTGTATGTGCATTTTGTATATTAATTTTAATAAAATTTTTATTTATCTATGTGTATTTTTGTATATGAATTTTTAAAAAAATATGCTTTATTTTATCAATAAAAAAATATATAATATACTATATTTTTATACATATTTAAAATATTTAATGTATATTTTGTATATATATATTTTATCCAAATTTACGTGATTTTATATGTATTTGTTTATATATTTTCATACAAGTTTTGTATATGTATTTCAATACAAATTTGCCTAACTTTATGTGTATTTTGCATATCTATTTTCAAACATTTAAATTATTTTGGTGTATTTTTGTCTATATTTGTATACAAATTTAAGTTATTTTATTTGTTTTTTGTATATATATTTTCCTACAAATATACATTCTTTTATTGGATTTTTGTGTATTTAACTTTTTACGAATTTACATTATTTTATGTGTATTTTGTATATATATTTTTCTACGTATTTAAACTATTTTATGTGTATTTTAATATACATTTTCATAAAAATTTACGTTATTTTATTGTGTGTATTCGTATATATTTTGAAACAAATTTTATACAAATTCTTGTTATTTTATGTGTATTTGTATATATATTTTCATACAAATTTATATTATTTTATGTGTATTCTTACATATATTTTATTACAAATTTACCTTATTTTATGTTTATTTTGTATGTTTATTTCATTCAATTTTAAATTATTTAATGTGTATATTTGTATTTGTATTTAGGTTATTTTATGTGTGTTTTCTATATATATTTTCATCCAAAATTACTTTATTTTATAGTTATTTTCTTAATTTAACTCGATACGAATTTAGATTTTATGTGTATTTTGTATATATATTTTTTGTAGAAATCTACGTTATTTTATCTGTATTCGTATATATATATTGAAACAAATTTACATTGTTTTATGTGTATTTTGCATATCTATTTCAATAAAAATTTACCTTATTGTATGTGCATTTTGTATATTTATTGTAATACAAATTTAAATATTATATGTGTATTTTGGTATATATATTTTCATAAAAAATGCGTTGTTTTATGGGTATTTTGCATCTTTATTTTCATACAAATTTACATTATTTTATTAATCTTCTGTGTATTTATTTTGATACTATTTTACATTATTCTATTTGTATTTTGTATATATATATTTTTTATACATATGTACATTATTTAATGTGTATTTTCTATATATATTTCATACAAATTTACGTTATTTTAAGTGTATATGTTTATAGATTTTCATTAAAATTTACATTATTTTATGTGTATTTTTTTATATGTATTTCAATAGAAATTTAACTAGTTTTACGTGTATTTTGTTTATATATTTTTATACAAATTTAAATTATTTTTGTGTATTTTTTGAATAGAGTTTTATACAAATTTACAATATTTTATGTGTATTTTGTATATCTATTTTCATACAAACACATTCTTTTATTGATATTTTGTTTATATATTTTGATGCGAATTTACATTATTTAATGTGTATTGTGTATATATATTTTATACGTATTTACGTCATTTCATGTGTATTTTGTATATATATTTCTATAGAAATATACGTTATTTATGTGTATTCGTATATATATTTTAAACAAATATACATTGTTTTATGTGCATTTTGTATAATTTTCAATACAAATTTACCTTATTGTACGTGCATTTTGTATATTAATTTTAAAACAAATTTAATTATTCCATGTGTATTTTTGTATATGTATTTTAATAAAAATATGCTTTATTTTATGGGTATTTTCCATCTTTATTTTCATACAAAATTACATTATTTTATTGATATTCTGTGTATTTATTTTGATACGATTTTACATTATTCTAATTATATTTTGTATATTTATTTCATACAAATGTACGTTATTTTATATGAATTTGTTTTCATTTCATACAAATTTACATTATTTATGTGTATTTTGTACATGTATTTAAATACAAATTTAACTAATTATATGTGTATTTTGTATATCTATTTTCATATAAATTGAAATTTAATTTTTTTTTTTGTATATATTTTTATTAAAATTTTCGTAATTTTATGTGTATTTTGTATATTTATTTTCCTACAAATATACGTTCTTTTATCGGAATTTTGTTTATTTATTTTGATACGAATTTTCATTTTTTTAGGTGTATTTGATATATATATTTTTATACTTATTTACATAATTTTATATGTATTTTGAATATATATTTTCATAGAAATTTACTCTATATGTATATACAAAAAAACACAAAAATAATTTAAATTTGTATGAAAATAAATATACAAAATACACATAAAATTAGGTAAATTTGTATTGAGATACATATACAAAATACACTTAAGATAATGTAAATTTGAATGAAATTATATAAACAAATACACTTAAAATAACGTTAATTTGTATAAAATATATATAAAAAATACACATTAAATAATGAAAATATGTATAAAAAAATATATAGAAACACAAATAGTATAATATAAAATCGTATCAAAATATATACACAGAATATTAATAAAATAATGTACATTTGTATGAAAACTAAGGTGCAAAAATACAAATACACATTCTTTTAT
This sequence comes from Eriocheir sinensis, assembly GCF_024679095.1. Lineage (NCBI taxonomy): Eukaryota > Metazoa > Arthropoda > Malacostraca > Decapoda > Varunidae > Eriocheir > Eriocheir sinensis. The sequence goes on from NW_026110541.1 coordinate 758,839, forward strand.
TGGTATTTTGTTTATTTATTTTAAATCGAATTTACATTATTTTATGTGTATTTTGTATACATTTTTTTATACGTATTTACTTAATTTTATGTGTATTTTGTATATATATTTTTATAGAAATCTACGTTTTTTTATTTGTATTCGCATATATATTTTGAAACAAATTTACATTGTTTTATATGTATTTTTGCATATCTCTTTCAATACAAATTTACCTTATTGTATGTGCATTTTGTATATTTATTTCAATACAAATTTAAAAATTTTATATGTATTTTGGTAGATATATTTTTATAAGAAATGCGCTATTTTATGGGAATTTTGCATCTTTATTTTCATACAAATTTACATTATTTTATTAATATTCGGTGTATTTATTTTGATACGAATTTACATTATTCTATTTGTTTTTTGTATATACTTTTTTATACATATTTACATTATTTAATGAGTATCTTGCATATATATTTTATACAAATTTATTATCTATTATCTATTTTTATACAAATACACATTCTTTACATGATATTTTGTTTATTTATTTTGACACGAATTTACATTATTTGATATGTATTTTGTATATATATATTTTTATACGTATTTACATAATTTCATATGTACTTTGTATATATATTTATATATAAATCTAATTTATTTTATGTGTATTCGTATATATATTTTGAAACAAATTTACATTGTTTTATATGTATTTTTGAATATCTCTTTTAATACAAATTTACCTTACTGTATATGCATTTTGTATATTTATTTCAATACAAATTTAAATATTTTGTGTATTTTGGTATATTTATTTTTATAAAAAATGCGATAGTTTTTGGGAATTTTGCATCTTTATTTTCAAACAAATTTACATTATTTTATTGATATTCTGTGTATTTATTTTGATACAATTTTACATTATTCTATTTGTTTTTTGTATATATTTTTTTATACACATTTACATTATTTAATGTGTATCTTGCATATATATTTTATAAAAATCTACGTTATTTTAAGTGTATTTGTTTTTATATTTTCATTTAAATTTACATTTATTTTCATTCGAAATTACATTATTTTATGTGTATTTTGTATACACTTTTTATACGTATTTACTTAATTTTATGTGTATTTTGTATTTATATTTTATAGAAATCTACGTTTTTTATTTGTATTCGTATATATATTTTGAAACAAATTTACATTGTTTTATATGTATTTTTGCATTTCTCTTTCAATACAAATTTACCTTATTGTATTTGCATTTTGTATATTTATTTCAATGCAAATTTAAATATTTTATATGTTTATTTTGGTATATATATTTTATAAGAAATGCGCTATTTTATGGGAATTTTGCATCTTTATTTTCATACAAATTTACATTATTTTATTAATATTCGGTGTATTTATTTTGATACGATGTTACATTATTCTATTTGTTTTTTGTATATACTTTTTTATACATATTTACATTATTTAATGTGTATCTTGCATATATATTTTATACAAACTTATTATCTATTATCTATTTTCATACAAATACAAATTCTTTTCATGATATTTTGTTTATTTATTTTGACACGAATTTACATTATTTGATATGTATTTTGTATATATATTTTTATACGTATTTACATAATTTCATATGTATTTTGTATATATATTTCTATAGAAATCTACTTTATTTTATGTGTATTCGTATATATATTTTGAAACAAATTTACATTGTTTTATATGTATTTTTGAATATCTCTTTCAGTATAAATTTACCTTACTGTATATGCATTTTGAATATTTATTTCAATACAAATTTAAATATTTTATGTGTATTTTGGTAAATATATTTTTATAAAAAATGCGAAAATTTTTGGGAATTTTGCATCTTTATTTTCATACAAATTTACATTATTTTATTGATATTCTGTGTATTTATTTTGATACGATTTTACATTATTCTATTTGTTTTTTGTATATATATTTTTTATACACATTTACATTATTTAATGTGTATCTTGCATATATATTTTATACAAATTTACGTTATTTAAGTGTATTTGTTTATATATTTTCATTCAAATTTACATTATTTGATGTGTATTTTGTATATGTATTTCAATACAAATTTACCTAAATTTATGTGTATTTTGTATATTTCTTTTCAAACAAATTTAAATTATTTTTGTGTATTTTTGTATATACTTTTATACAAATTTAAGTTATTTTATGTACGCATTTTCATTATTTAGTTTGTGTTTTGTATATATATTTTTTTGCAAATTTACTTTATTTTATGTGCACTTTTGTACATATATTTTTATATTAATTTGCGTTAATTGTATATGTTTTCTCATACAAATTTACATTATTTTATTGCTATTTTGTTTATTTATTTTGATACGAATTACATGATTATATGTGTATTTTGCAGATATTTTTTATACGTATTTACATTACTTAATGTGTATTTTGTTTATATATTTTTAAACAAATCTACGTTATTATATGTATTTGTATAAATATTTTGATACAGATTTACATTATTTTATGTATTTTGTATGTACATTTTAAATCAAATTTAGCTTATTTTAGCTGTATTTTGTATATATATTTTCATACAAATTTAATTACTTCTGTGAATTTTTGTCTATAGTTTTATACAAATTTACGATATTTTATGTGTATTTTGGATATTTATATTTATACAAATACACATTCTTTTACTGATATTTTGTTTATTTATTTTGATACGATTTTTATGTACTTTTTGTATTCATTTTTTTATACGTATTTACTTCATTTTATGTGTACATATTTTTATAGAAATCTACGTTATTTTATGTGTATTCGTATATATATATTTTGAAACAAATTTACATTGTTTTATATGTATTTTGCATATCTATTTCAATACAAATTTACCTTATTGTATGTGCATTTTTCTTATTTATTTTAATACAAATTTTAATATTTTATGTGTATTTTGGTATATATATTTTTATAAAAAATGCGTTATTTTATGGCTATTTTTCATCTTTATTTTCATACACATTTACATTATTTTATTAATATTCTGTGTAGTTATTGTTGATACGATTATACATTATTCTATTTGTGTTTTGTATATATTTTTTTATACATATTTACATTATTTAATGTTTATTTTGTAAATATATTTGATACAAATTTACGTCATTTTAAGTGTACATGTTTATATATTTTCATTCAAATTTCCATTATTTTGTGTATTTGTATATGTATTTCAATACAAATTTACCTAATTTTATGTGTATTTTGTATATTTATTTTCATACAAATTTGAATTATTTTTGTGTATTTTTGTATATAGTTTTATACAAACTTAGGTTATTTTATGAGTATTTTGTATATCTATTTTCATACAAATACACATTCTTTTATTGATATTTTGTTTATTTATTTTGACGAGAATTTAAATTATTTAATGTGTATTTTGTATATATATATATATATATATATTTTTATACGTATTTACATCATTTCATGTGTATTTTGTATATATATTTCTATAGAAATCTACGTTATTTTATGTGTATTCGTATATATATTTTGAAACAAATTTACACTTTTATGTGCATTTTGTATATTTTTTCAATACAAATTTACCTTATTGTACGTGCATTTTGTATATTAATTTTAATACAAATTTAATTATTCTATGTGTATTCTTGTATATGTATTTTTAAAAAAATATGTTTTATTTTATGGGTATTTTGCATCTTTATTTTCATACAAAATTACATTATTTTATTGATATTCTGTGTATTTATTTTGATACGATTTTACATTATTCTATGTATATTTTGTATATCTATTTTATACAAATGTACGTTATTTTATGTGAATTTGTTTTCATTTCATACAAATTTACATTATTTTATGTGTATTTTGTACATGTATTTAAATACAAATTTAACTAATTATATGTGTATTTTGTATATCTATTTTCATACAAATTGAAATTTATTTTGATACGAATTTTTTTTTTTTAGGTGTATTTGATATAAATATTTTTATACTTATTTACATAATTTTATATGTATTTTGAATATATATTATCATAGAAATTTACTCTATATTCTTATACAAAAAATCACAAAAAATTTAAATTTGTGAAAATAAATATACAAAATACACATAAAATTAAATGATTTGTATTTAAATACATATACAAAATACAATTAAAATAATGTAAATTTGATTGAAATTATATTAACAAATACACTTAAAATAACGTTAATTTGTATAAAATATATATAAAAAATACACATTAAATAATGAAAAAATGTATAAAAAAATATACTCCAAACACAAATAGTATAATATAAAATCGTATCAAAATATGTACACAGAATAATAATAAAATAATGTACATTTGTATGAAAACTAAGATACAAAATACCTATAAAATAACATTTTTATAAAATTATATATACCAAATACACATAAAATATTTGAATTTGTATTAAAATAAATATACAAATCTAAATACAATAAAGTAAATTTAAATTTAAATATTTTGTGTATTTTTGTATATAGTTTGATACAAATTTAGGTTATTTATGTGTATTTTCTATATCTATTTTCATACAAATACACATTTTTATTGATATTTTGTTTATTTATTTTGACATAATTTACATTATTTAATATGTATATTGTATATATATTTTTATACGTATTTACATCATTTCAAGTGTATTTTGTATAGTTTTAAACAAATTTATATTATTTAATGTGTATTTTGTATATATATATTTATACAAATACACATTCTTTTATTGGTATTTTGTTTATTTATTTTGATACTAATTTACATTATTTTATGTGTATTTTGTATACATTTTTTATACGTATTTACTTAATTTTATGTGTATTTTGTATATATATTTTTATAGAAATCTACCTTATTTCATGTGTATTCGTATAAATATTTTGAAACTAATTTACATTGTTTATATGTATTCTGCATATCTATTTTTAGGTATTCTGTATTTATTTTTGTTATACATAGAATAATGTAAAATCGTATCAAAATAAGTACACAGAATATCAATAAAATAATTTAAATTTGTATGAAAATAAAGATGCAAAATACCCATAAGATAAAGAATATTTTTTTTAAAAATACATATACAAAAATACACATAGAATAATTAAATTTGTATTAAAATTAATATACAAAATGCACAAACGCAAAATACAAATAAAACATTGTAAATTTGTTTCAAAATATATATACGAATACACATAAAATAACGTAGATTTCTATAGAAATATATATAAAAAATAGACATGAAATTATGTAAATACGTATAAAAATATATACAAAATACATATTAAATAATGTAAATTCATTAATCAAAATAAATAAACTATATATAATGAAAAGAATGTGTATTTGTATGAAAATAAATGATACATAATAAATTTGTATGAAATATATATGCAAGATATACATTAAATAATGTAAATATGTATAAAAAATATATATATACAAAAAACAAATAGAATAATGTAAGATCGTATCAAAATAAATACACAGATATTAATAAAATAATGTAAATTGTATGAAAATAAAGATAAAATTCCCATCACCAAAATACACATAAAATATTTAAATTGTGTTGAAATAAATATGAATGCACATACAATAATTAAACTTCTATTGAAAGAGATATGCAAAATACATATAAAACAATGTAAATTTGTTTCAAAATATATATACGAATACATAAAATAACGTAGATATCTATAAAATATTATACAAAATTCACATAAAATTGGTAAATACGTATAAAAAATATAAACAAAATACACATAAAATAATATAAATTCGAAACAAAATAAATAAACAAAATACCGAATAAAAGAATGTGTATTTGTATAAATATAAATGTACAAAATACACATACAAAATAAACATAAAATAAAGAAATTTTAATGAAATATATGCAAAATACACATAAAATAAAGTAAATTTATATGAAAATATATACAAATACACATAAAATACCATGAATTTGTATAAAATTATATATTCAAAATAAATATTAAATAATATAAATGCGTATAAAATATATATATAAAAGTACATATAAACTAATGTAAATTCGTATCAAAAACAACAAAATACCAATAAAATAATATATATTTGAATGAAAATAGATTTACAAAATACATAACATAACTAAAATTTATTGAAATATATACAAAAATACATAAAAATAATTAGATTTTGTATGAAAATAGATATTTAAAATACACATAAAAACTAGGTAAATTTCTTTTGAAATATATATACAAAATACCCATAAAATATTGTAAATTGTGTCAAAATATATAAACAAATACACATAAAATAACGTAAATTTGTTTGAAAAATATATACAAAATACTCATAGAATAATGTCAAATCGTATCAAATGAATGAGCAGAATATCAATAAAATAACGTAAATATGTATGAAAATAAAGATGCATAATACCCATAAAATAAAGCATATTTTATAAAATACATATACAAAATACACATAGAATAATTAAATTTGTATTAAAATTAATATACAAAATGCATATACAATAAGAATAAATTTGTATTGAAAAAATATGCAAATACACATCAAAGTGTAACTTTGTTTAAAAATCTATGCGAATCACATAATATAACGTAGATTTCTATAGAAATATATACAAAATACACATGAAATGATGTAAATACGTATAAAAATATATATACAAAATACATTAAATAATTTAAACTCTCGTCAAAATAAATAAACAAAATATCAATAAAAGAACGTGTATTTGTATGAAAATAGATACAAAATACTCATTAAATAACTTAAGTTTGTATAAAACTATATACAAAAATACACAAAAATAATTTAAATTTGTATGAAAATAAATATTCAAAATACACATAAAATTATTTAGTATATCTATTTTATACAAATGTACGTTATTTTATGTGAATTTGTTTTCATTTCATACAAATTTACATTATTTATGTGTATTTTGTACATATAGTAAATACAAATTTAACTAAAATAATGTAATTTTGTATGAATATAAAGATGCAAAATTCCCATAAAATAGCGCATTTCTTATAAAAATATATATACCAAAATACACATAAAATTTTTAAATTTGTATTGAAATAAATATACAAAATGCATATACAATAAAAGGTAAATTTGTATTGAAAGATGTATGCAAAATACATATTAAACAATGTAAATTTGTTTCAAAATATATATACGAATACAAATAAAAAAACATGGATTTCTATAAAAATGTATATAGATAATACACATATAATTAAGTAAATAATTATAAAAAAATGTATTCAAAATACACATAATATAATATAAATTCAATTAAAATAAATAAATAAAATACCAATAAAAGAATGTGTATTTGGATAAATATAAATATACAAAATACACATACAAATAAAACATAAAAATAAGGTAGATTTGTAATAAAATATATGTACAAAATACACATACAATAATGTAAATTTATATGAAAATATATATACAAATACACATAAAATACCATGATTTGTATAAAAATATATATTCAAAATAAATATTAAATAATATGAAGAGTATAAAATATATATACAAAGTACATATAAAATGAAAATTAAGATGCAAAATACCTTTAAAATAACGCATTTTTTATAAAATTGTTGATACAAAATACACATAAAATATTTGAACTTGTATTAAAATAAATATACAAAATGCACATACAATAGGTAAATTTGTATTAATAGATATGGAAAATACATATAAAATAATGTAAATTTGTTTAAAATATATATCTGAATACACATTTGAAATAAGGTGGATTTTCTATAAAAATACATATACAAAATACACATAAAATAAAGTGTAAATACATATAAAAAATGTATACAAATACACATAAAATAATATGTAAATTCGTATAAATGTAAATAATCAATATACCAATAAAAGAATGTGTATTTACTGTAAAATATAAATATACAAATGCACATAAAAAAGAAATAACGTAAATTTATATAAAACTATAGACATAAAATAACGCAAATTTCTATAAAAATATATGTACAAAATGAACATAAAATAAATTTGCATAAAAACATATATACCAAAACACACATTAGATAATATGAAATGGTAAGTATAAAATATATATAAATACCTATGAAATAATCTAAATTCTTATCAATTAAATTAAGAAAATACCAATAAAATAATGCTTAATTTGGATTGAAAATATATATAAATACACAGAAAATAACCTAAATACAAATAGAAATACACACATAAAATAATTTAAAATTGAATGAAATAAATATACAAAATAAACATGAAATAAAGTAAATTTGGCAAATAAAATATATGAAAAAATAAACATAAAATAATATAAATTTGTATGAAAATATATATACAAATACATTAAATAACATGAATTTATTATAAAATTTGTATCAAACTTATACTTATACACACAATAAATGACGTAATTTTTTTATGAAAATGTATATACAAAATACACATAAAATAATTTTAAATGCGTGAGAAACATATATGCAAAAGCATAAAAATAGTGTAAATATGTGTAAAATATATAAACAAATACACACATGAAATAATCATAAGTTTGGATAAAAATATACTCAAAATTAACATTAAATATATAACCATATATATATATATATATATATATATATATATATATATATATATATATATATATATATATATATATATATATATATATATATATATATATATATATATATATATATATATATATATATATACATAGAATAATGTTAAATCATTATCAAAAATAAATAAAGAATATCAATAAAATAATGTAAATTTGTGAAAATGAAGATAAAAACATCCATATAATAACGCATATTTGCATAAAATATATATGCAAAATACATATAAAATAAATTAAGTTGTTAAAATAAATATACAAAATACGTACAATAAGTAAATTTAACTATTTAAAAATAGATATACAAAGCACACATTAATAATGTAAATTTGTATCAAAAATATATATCGAAAATACTTATAAAATAGAGTGCAATTTCTGTAAAAATATACATACAAAATAGATATACAAATACACATATAACTAATTAAATTTGTATTTAAATACATATACAAAAACACATAAAATAATGTAGATTGTGTAATGAAATGAAAACAATACATTTTATATAAAATATATACACAAAATACACATAGAATAATGCAAAAACATATCAAAATAAATACAGAATATCCAAGTAAATAATAGCATAAATTTGGCATGAAATAAAGATGCAAATACCCATAAAATAAAGCATATTTAAAAAATATACAAAAATACACATAGATTAATCAAATTTATTATTAAAAAATTAATACAAAATGCACATACAATAAGGTAATTTGTATTAAAAAATATTCAAAATTCACATAAAACAATTGTAATTTGTTTCAAAATATATATGCGATTACATAAAATGTCGCTTGAATTTTACAGAAATATATATACAAAAATACACTTGAAATAATAATAAATACGTATAAAATACATATACAAAATACATTAAATAATGGTAATTCATTAGCCAAAACAAATATAAACAAAATATCATGAAAAGAACGTAACATTTGTACATGAAAATAGATATACTAAAATACACATAAAATAACCCTAAATTTGTATAAAACTATATAAAAATACACAATAATTTAATCTTGTGTATGAAAATAAATATCCAAAAAAC